>NC_072488.1:51126167-51378667 GCF_027574615.1 Eptesicus fuscus
TGTGCATTTTCTGTTTCTTGTTTCTGCTTAAATAACTCTGGAAGCCATGCTTTGAGATGACAGTATCAGAAAATGGAAGCAATCTAAACCAACCAGTCACTAGGTGGAATAATATTCTCACTAATACATTTCAAACTTCTCTTAGAAATTATCTTTTTTTATTCTAGTTAATGGAAATTTGAGAGATTGTTTGTTGTGACAACCAGCAGTAATTATCCCTACTAATTCAATATGCTCTCAATTACTATCTCTTTAATTCTTTGTTTGTTTGTTTGTTTATCTAAGGTATTACAAATAGTAGTACATATGTCTCCTTTTTCCCCCATTGACCTACACCCAGCCTCCCCTAACCCCTGGCACATGCCCTCCCCTCACCCCCCCCCCCCAGTGTCTGTGTCCATTGGTTATCCTTATATGCATGCATACAAGTCCTTTTATAATGAACATCATAAACTGATGAAAAAAAATAGATACAGAGACAAAGAAGCATCAAACAGACTGTCAAACTACTTATTTATTTTTATGCAGTATTTAAAACTACTTCCCTTTCCATCCAACTAACATTTTTATAACACATACTCATATTCAGAATTTTATCGATTCACCCACTTCTTTATCTGTCATAACCTCAACCCGAAATGCAACAAACCAATTGCACTCTCTATTCCTGCACAAAGCCGCCTGAATGTTAAGTACTCCTTTTAAGGAGGCTTTATAACATCATGGTCACCTCCTTAAAAGGAGTACTTAACATTGCAACACATTTGATTTCTCCAGTGTGTGCACTTGAAGAAAAAAAAAAAAAAAGCTATGGCATACTTGAACCACAAAACTAAAATTCAGCTAATATTTCCATGTTTTATTGAAAAAAAATTAGAAACAATTAAGAAAGAATTCCCTTATCAAAAAAACAATTAATCATTGTTCTTTTCATCATTGTCTTCTTCCATTAACTTTCTTCTACTTCCTTACCATGAAAGGTGTGCTCCTCTTTGTATGAAATACTAATACCTTCACATGTGTTCCAGATTCTACCTCTAATTTTCTCAATGAACCCAGTACCCTCCTCAAATCTCTAATAGTTAATCTATCAGAAAATATCCCACATTTGTTTCACGTATCCTCTCAGTTATAGTCCTAGTTCTTGCTCTACATCACACTTGATTTTTCTGAAAGAATAGTTTTAACATCTGCTGTATGGACTTCCTCACCAACAATTCATTCTTCAGTGCATAATTCCTATTCACACTATTGCAGCAAAACTGCTCTTAAGACACAAATTGACCACTGTATATTAGCATCCATTAGGAGATTTTCTCTTCTCTTGTTTTTAGAACTCAATAGCATACAATAGGGTTGAATACTTTCCCCTCTTGAAACACATTTTCATGTTCCCAAATTGTCAATACCTCTTTATTTCCCCCACTAACTCCTACTATTCTATCCACGTGCTTGAGTTCTTCCTCGTTGCACCTTTTTGCTATGTATTCTGTCTTCCTGGATGACTTCATTCATTTTTGTGTCTGTGAATATCATTTGTAATACCTTAATTAACAAATTTTTCTTTCCTATTTTAACCTTTCTTCTGAGGTCAATTGACTGTTTGATATCTGCACTTAGATACCTCATTGCTTCCCAAACTTACCATGTCCAAAACAAAATTCTAGATGTTTTCCTGTATTTCTATTCATTTCTGTAAATATTCTTCTACCAGAATATGAGAAAACTATTTCATTATTGTCAATTCATTCTACTTCAACCCATCATTCAATTTATAACCAAGTTTTTCCATTTTATATCCAAAATATAGTTAACACACTTCCATCTAAATTTTCACAGGTACTATCACATCTCTCTTGTACTATCATAAACATTTTTTAGCATTACCACCCCTCCTTGTCTCATCCCCAATTCATATCAATTTTTCTGCATAACTGCTAGAGTTTTATTATTATTTTAAAGCAAAATAGGATCATGTCACACACCATGTAGTAGGTTTAAACTATCTACTTGCTTCCCATTGCACTGAAAATAAATCCCAAACATTTTTTATGGACTACAAAGCATTGTGTGATCACACCCCTAGCTAGTTTTTCAGGTTTATCAAATAATTACATTTCTCCTTTACTTACTATGTTCCAGGTGTCTTTCCTTTCATTTTTAAAATAAACATTTATTTTTGGAACAGTTTGACATTTATATACAAACTGAGAAATGGCCCTGGCCAGTGTGGCTCAGTTGGTTGGGTATCATCCAGTGTACCTAAATGTTGCTGTGTTTGATTCCTGATCAGGATTCATGCCAGGGTTGGGTGCTCCATCCCTAGTAGGGGACATGCTGGAGGCAGCTGATCTATGATGCACTCTTTCATTAATGTTTCTCTCTCTCTCTCTCTCTCTCTCTCTCTCTCTCTCTCTCTCTCTCTCTCCCCTACTCCCTTCCTTTCTCTCTAAAAATCAATAAACAAATCTTAAAAAATAACAACTGAGAGGTGTATTAAAGTTCCTATAAATCCACAGCCAGTTTCCCTTATTATTAACATCTTATATTAATATGATATACTTGTTATAATTAATGAACTAAATATATGTATTATTAATAACTAAAATTTATACTTTGACATTATTCTCCGAATACCATCAGGATACTGCATTCGATTTAGTCATCACATTTCCTTAGGCTCCTCATGACTGTGACAGTTTTTCAGACTTACCTTCTTTATGATGACTTTGATGATTTGAAGAATACTGGTTAGGTATTTTGCAAAATGGCCCTCTATTGGGATTTGTCCGACCTTTTTTCATGATTAGACTTGAGATTAGGGTTTGGGGGAGAAAGACCAAAGAGATAAACTATCCTTATATGAAGGATACTCAGGTTCAAAATAACTCATAACCATTGATGTTGACCTTGATAACCTGCCTAAGGTAGTGTTTGTTAACATTCTCCACTATAAATTTATTTTTCTCACTTTTTAAAAAATTATTTTGGCTGGGAGATTTGTTCCTTCTCTCCTATTTATTAACTTATTTAATTATGCATTTATGTCAATATGGACTCATGGGTGTTTATTTTATACTTTGTGTATTAATCCAGTGCTATTTTATTTTGTTGGTTCGATTCCCCGAGCTTTGGTTATAGGTAGCTCTTTTTGTTGGTTCTTATTTCCCATTATTGTGTGGTTTTGTTTTTCTGTGCATTACTTTACTTCTTTGTACTATAAGATGTTTCATGTTCATCTTGCATATTTAGTGTTCCTGTCCTAGACTCAGCAATTTCTCCAAGGAGCCCTGGTTCCTTTTATTATAGAATATTATTAGAAAACAAAACTGAGATGTCATTACTTCTAGGTTCTTTCAGCTGACAGAGCATGAAAATATATGTGTATATCTATACATCTAGGTATATAGATTAGTATACACACATACACACAGACACACACACGCCATGGGTACCTACATTAAGCTAAAAATGAGTTTGTTCTGATGTTTCCAATGCTAATTCATTACCACTAGGATTTTTACAACCTTCTCCCCTTGCTTATCCTTAACTTCCTGCTATAATAATGAAACACAGTTGCCCACCACCATTGCCAACCAATTACTTGTTTCCAGGACGTATGTATAGACACATCAGAATTGTTAATTTATTTCCCCAGGCAATACAACTTTATCAACTGGAGCACAATGCTTATGTACAGTACTTTTGCCTTTAGTTTTACAGACTTTACTTTCCAAATATACTTAGGTCAGCAGCTTTCCCCCCATCCAATTCAGAGGTTCTTTCATTACATTTATTGATGTTGTGTGTTTTTTTTCACAATTCACATTTCATTCTGTTTTCTACTAAATTCCTAAATATTTTTATAAATTTTCATACATCCAGATTCACTCTATTTGCCATAAAGTTCAATGAGTTGTGACAAATATATCATGTAATATGTTTACAATGGTATCATGCAAGATAGTTTTACCATCCTAAACAATTCTCTATGCTTCCCCTTCCCACAAATCCTTGGCAACCAGTGTTTTTTGTTGTTGTTGTGTGTGTGTTTGTGTGTGTGTGTGTGTGTGTGTGTGTGTGTATGTATATATGTTTTTAACATATTTTTATTGATTTCAGAGAGGAAGGGAGCGGGAGAGAGAGAGATAGAAACATCAATGATGAGAGAGAATCATTGATTGGCTGCCTCCTGCACACTCTCCCACTGGGCATCAAGCCAGCAACCCAGGCATGTGCCCTGACCAGGAATTGAACCATGACCTCCTGGTTCATAGGTCAATGCCCAACCACTGAGCCACGTCGGCCAGGCCGAGTGATGTTTTTTATTGTCTCTATAGTTTTGTCTTTTCCAGAATGTCATGTAATTGGTTTTATATTGGATGAAGCCTTTTCAGCCTAGCTTCTTTAACTTAGCAATATGCATTCAAGATTTAACCATGTCTTTTTGTGGCTTGATAGTTCATTTCTTCTTATCACTGAATGATAGTCCATTGTATAGGAGTACTACAATTAGCTTATCCATTCACCTATTGAAGGACATCTTAATTGCTTTCATTTATTTCTAATTTTAAAGTTTTTTCTGAGTTTAATTTATGTCAGATCTGCCTCAGATAGCTTTACTTTCCTGTCTTTGCTTGACAGTCTCATAATATTGTTCAGGTCTCAGTTTAAATGTCATGTCTTTATACAAGCTTTTCTTTATCCTAACGGTGGTATGCTGTGTAGTTATTTTTTGTAATTTTTAAAAAATCTTAGCAGTGCTTACCAATATTTGTGTGACATATTATTTATTTACTTTAATATTTCTCTTCTATGTGCCCATAATCTCACTCTGATTAGTTCAAATATGTACTCCAGTGCCTACTAATGGTTTGGCTCATAGTAGCTTTACAATATGTATTTGTTGAATCAGTTTATTAGTAAACTATCTCAGTAAGCTTTTATAACTATGGTATACATACTTTTATTCTCTCTTTTATTTATTTATTTATTTTTTTGAGAAACTGAGACCAGGCAAAATTAATAGATTTGCTCAAATTTATATATAAGTGGCTGATATTTTATTGTTTCCTTGTGATAAAATGATGACTTCATTCAAGAGAGTAAACCAATAAGCACTGTGGAACCAAGTTCAGATAATTATGACATACAAAGGTATACATTACTCTGCTGACAAATATGTTTTCATCTAATCCATGTTTTACTCACGAGAAATGAAACATGGATTAGAATACCTTACTAGTAAGTATCCTAATTTGAAGGCCAGCATTCCTTCCTTTACTCCACCAGCAGTGCACCTTGAGGGTGATTCAATTAAAGATGTTATGCAGATGAAGGAAGGTATCATGCAGCTCAGAAGAGGGTTATCTCAGAAAACCACTGCTTTGATGACATGAGGTTAGAACCAGGACCTCATGGAGGTACAAATGATCTAATAAAAATCTTGCAGAACTTTTCAGAAATTTTTATGATGTTTTAATTATGAGTGAATTGTAGGTGAAAGGAAAATTATTAATTTCAGTGTGAAATTTATTGTTATTGACACAACTATGTTTCAGATTATCTATGTCTGGAAGATAGTCATGTTATTGCCCCTGTATATGTTTCTACTGGCAACTACAATAAAAATTCATGAGCCTCCACCAACTAGAGGCTGAGCATAGAGTCCTAATAGTTTCCAAACTGTTGTTTTCTTGCCTAATATTAGATAAAATTGGGTCTTTTTTCGTCGAAGTAGAAATTTGAACCAGAGATCTATCTAGTTTCTTAGGTTTCTCTTTCCTGCTATAGGTCTTTAAATCCATTTTAAGCATGGAAAAAACACACCCATCAAATATGTCCGAAGGTGACAAAATCACACTACCTCCATCATCAACATAATAATTCCAACCTTTCAACAATATCATTATGGAGAACCACCCAAAATCCTTGAAAATGAATGTGCAATAAAATGATTATACATCACTATAGTTGCTAAATTAATTTTCAGTCTTTTTTTTTCTTTTTTTTTAATATTCAGAACAGTTAAACCCTCAAATACTACATGGCCATTTTTCCTACCAGAATTAAAAAGGTGAGGAAGAACAATAAAGTTCACCAAGACCATTTATCTCAATTCCATAACAATCTTTGGTAATAGGTACTATTAATTGCTTTTGTATTTTCTGTCATCCGTATGTTTAGCATTTTTTCACGATGTGCTTGGAAAGAAATTCCACTGTAGAATACAGTGTGTCAGTGTTTTTATTTTTTTTAACCCATGGAATTATATATCAAGAAACTAGTAGAAATAATAAAATATCACGCTACTATGATTACCCTTTTTCTGCTTCTGAATTCTTCTTCATTGTCACCACACTCAGTCTCATTGGAATAAATAGGAATAAAATATTGTGCGTGAAACATGGGTTAGGTGAAAACATATTTTGTCAGTGAAATAATGTATACTTTTATATATCACAATTATCTAAACTTGGTTCCACAGTGCCTACTGGTTTACTCTTTTGAATAAAGTCATCATTTTATCACAAGAAAACAATAAAATATAAGCTGCTCAAATTAAAATTTACAGTCTATAACCTAATGCAGAGACTGCTTGTATGTGACTCAATTAATGTGTCCACAAATATTATTTTACTAGTAGCCCGTTTGCACGAAGATTCGTGCAATAGACCTTCATTCACCTGGCTGCCTGCACCAGTTTTCTGCCGGCACCAGGGACCCAGGCCTTGGCTGTGGCCACCACCTTCTGCCTTCTTTCAGGGTCCGGGCTTGGCCCTGGGCGGTGGCCTTGGGCTAGGCTGCACCCAGCGTCCCTGCGACCCGATCGCAGGAGCCGACCCCCAGTGGTCGGCTCCTGCGATTGGCGCAGGCACCCCGCTGGCGCCCAAGGCCGGGAAAGCCTCGGGCGGCTTTCCCGGCCTTGGGCTCCGCCACACCCCAGCGTCCCTTCGGACCGATCACAGGAGCCGCCCCCCAGGTCGGCTCCTGCGCAGGCTCCCCGCTGGCGCCCAAGGCCCGGAAAGCCGCCTGAGGCTTTCCCGGCCTTGGGCTCCGCCACACCCCAACGTCCCTGCAATGGTTTCCTGGTGGGCGGTTGATGGGCGTGGCTTGGTTGGTGGGCATGGCTTGGGCGTAGCGAAGGTGCGGTCAATTTGCATATTTGTCTATTATAAGGTAAGATTATGAAAATAGTACATTCTCAGGTATGAAAAGTTATTGAACAAATTAAGCAACATTTTCGGTTATATATAATAATATAATCACATTGTCTGTATATGATGCTCTCAATATTTTGATAGCCGATGTGGCAATTTGTATGACTATATTATGTATATGTGCTTATAAATACGTTTAAATGAGTCCTTACAAAGTGGGATGATATCCATGCGTCTCATATATAAATAACCTAATTTATGCCTGCAATTGAAAATGCTACATAGTATTTATTTAATATTTATAAATAGCTACTTGTTTTGCCCCATTTTTATCAACTTCAAATAATACAATGATATACTTCCTTGTATATGGATTATTCTTTTCTATTTTATCCTGTATTCAGGATAACTTACTATGTGTGGAATTTTTGAGTCAACAACTGAGTGCAATTTTTTTAAACATTCCATACTAAGTAGTCGGGAGGGAAGTATTTTACTAATATGCAACCCTACCAGCAGTATAAGAAATTACCCATTAATTAATTATAACTTTTGAAATCTTGACAAATCTTAAAATCAAGACATTTATACATCACTTATTTTGGAGTTCTATTTCTGGTGAGGTTGAATATTTTTTATGTTAATTGAACATTTTTATTTCTCTATACCACAGGCAAAGTTTGCAGAATCAAGACATACTAGAAGGAGGACATGACATATGTATTACCTACAAAATATCTCCCATATTAGAAAGAAAGCTGGTGCAAGCACATTACTGAGTGTGTAGTGATCCTGTTCTAAGGCATAAAATAAATGACATCTCATACTGGGCTGGCTTTATGAATGTTGCCTACAAGATGCATTTGAGCCATTTTGAACTGAGTTACTACCAAATATATCTCCTGCTTTGTTCAGCTACTGTGCAGAAATTTTTATCTTGTAAGTATATTTTAAGTAAGATACCAGATAAGAAAGTTCTCAAAATAATATAAACAGGAATACACTCCATATTATTTCTGGTATGAAGATCTTTATTATGTTGCATAGAATATAACATAGATGACACTGGTCAAAGAGAAATCCATATTTATGGCAGATTTTTAATCAAGAATTATTCTTTCTGGGGAAAAAATTAACATTTGATTAGTAATTTTTGAGTTGTGCAAGAGAGGAGCATGTAATTTATTTATCTTTGGTTTTCCCAGTAATACTGCTGAATAATTATATTCATGTCCAAATACTCAACTTACATTGTGTTCCTTCATTTTGTAGGTTAACACTCTCCAAATATTTAAAATCAGCAATAACGTTTTCATATCTCTGTGATATTTCTTAAACCGTGATGTATTCATACTAGTAAAATGGCTTTGCATTCAATAAATATTCTTTCAAATGTTCCTAAAGTAAAGGTACCCAGTCACAGCCTCATGAGTTTCAGAGCATGGACGACTTTGGATAATTTAAGACGCACTAGCACTGCAAGCTAAATGTTATTTTTATGAGCTTTGCTACAATGTTGTAGATCCAGACCATTTTACATCTCCTAGAATGCCTCTGTTTTAAAGCATATTTTCTTAATTTGAGTATAGAATACCACACATACGGTATATGCAACTGTTGTGCCACATAGACTAGACTAGACTATATAAATAAACATTCCCAAATGACCAATGTTATATATTTCTAACTACTCTCTATTGTGCCCAACATGGATTGGTCAGGATTTTAGACTGACAAAGGCTTTCTCACAAAATGTGCTTCTACCATCATTCCAACAAAGGAAATAGATTGGGCCAATCTTTCTGGCATGGAAAGCTTCTATTAGAAATTGGTTGTGATGATTAATTTTTTAAAAATCTTTATTGGTAAAAGTATTACATATGCCCCTCTCTTTTCCCCCATTGACCCCTTCTAGTCCACCCCCATGCCCCACCGCAGGCCTTCACCACCCTATAACCTGTGTCCATGGGTTATGTATATATGCATACAAGTTCTTTGGTTAATTTCATGTGTCAAAGTGGCCAGGCTATGGTAACAAGTTAGTTGTTTGATCAACACTGAGATTTCCTGAAGGAGAAGAAATTCTGCTTCCAAAGTACAACACAGATCAATAAACAAGTGCTGCGAGGGTGAGGAGAAAAGGGAACCCATGTGCACTTGGGGTGGGAATGCAGCTTGTTACAGACACTGTGGAAAAAATAAAAAATAGAGATTCCTTATGACCCAGGGATTCTACTTCTGGGAATTTATCCAAAGAAACCCAAAGCACTAATTCAAAAGACGATATGCATCCCTATGTTCATTGCAGCGTTATTTACAACAGCCAAGATTTAGAAGCAGCCCAAGTGCTATTTGGCCTAAAAATACTACTTCATGTCAGCTTTTTAAGGTCAGTGTTTGAATGCAAAACTATTTAGAGGAAAGTGTCATGTAAAGAGAGTGAAAATAATAGGAAGAATATGTTCTCAGACCATCAAGGCCTAAACATTTTGACACCTTTGATTTTATACATCCCCATGTAATACAACTTCATCAACTGGAGCACTGTACTTATGTACAGTACTTTTTGCTTTTAGTTTTACAGACTCCACTTTCCAAACATATTCAGGTCAGCAGCTTATCCCCACCCAATTCAAAGAGGCTGTTTCATTACATTTATAGATAGTATTTTTTCACACATGGCATTCCATCTTGAGTTTTCTACTGAATTCCTAAATATTTTATAGATTTGCATATATCCAGATTAACTCTATTTGCCATAAAGTTCAATGACTTGTGACAGATCTATCATGTAATGTACTATATATTTTTTCCATTAAAATAAAGGAAAATTTAAAAATCCAAAAGAATAAGACACATCAGTGTCAGTTGAAGTTCTCATGTAAAATGATCATTTGATAGATCCAAATTTGTAGCATTCCTCTCATTTGTCTTCAACTAAATTCCTTTGGAAATTCTCAATTGCTGTGAATACAGATTCCACATTTGCATTTGAAATGTAAAATAAAAATAATCTTTGTGTAGGTGTGAGAAAAATAGGCCAGAGTATCTGGACCCATAGGCAGTATTGATGGGCAGCCTAATCTTCAAACCAGTACCTCAGATATCTTTTAAATATCTCTCTTTTTTTATACTTTTCAATTTGATGTTCATTTTTGCCATATTGCATTATAACATTTTATTATGTGGTGAAGTGAAACATGTAAATCATAGCCCCATCTCTTGCGGTATCTAGTTTAGTCCTTGACAATGATCCAGCTGTGAGGAAGCTTAGTTCTAAGATGGAGAGAATGATTCCACTTCTTTACTTCTTTTCCCACTCAAGCTACTTTGCAGTCCCCAATTTCTCCAGTCTCTCTCTCTCTCTCTCTCTCTCTCTCTCTCTCTCTCTCTCTCTCTCTCTCTTTCTCTCTCTCTCTCTTTTTTTTTTTTGCCAACTTCTCATTATATGTATATATATTTTTTTCTTTGTCTCTTGATTTTGGATGAGCAAGGTGGTATGGGTCCCCAAAGCACTCTTAATTTTCATAAAATCTGTACTAGCAATTCTTAGAGAAATACTAATGTTAATTAAAATACCAATGGCAATACCAATAATTACTATGGGTATTATTATCATTATTAGTTCATTACTATTGGTCCTTGGTGGGTGTGGGGTGGAGGCGTGGAATTTATATACAAAGTAAGTTATCTTTCTTGTTAAGATGCTCATGATAGCCTCCCTTACCCCAACATAATTTCAACATAGTCTCAATAAAGATTCTACTTTATGGTTTATGTTCCTCAGGGTAATTTAAACTTTTCTGCAAGTCAAAGAATAATGTTAAAAGGATAAAATTCAAGAGTGACATTTTAAATTAAGTTTGAGAGACAAGTATATTATTCATTAGAGTATAGCCTGCAGAATCTACAAAATCACAATAGCTATATGGCAGCCAGGTCTATGTACATGATCTGCTGCAGCCATATGTATATCAGTAAAACTATACAGAGTACAGTTAGTACTGTATTTAAGTAACACTGAGAGTATTTATGAGACATTTGATTTGGGTCTTGCACTGCTTCAGGTGCTGGACTTCAGTGCTAGAGAGATCTAGGTTCTAAATGCAGCTCCACCGTTTTCTAGCTGTGTGACTTAGTGCAGATTTCCAACTTCCCTGATCTGTTTATTTATAAAATGAAGATATATATGTACTTGCTAACAGGATGTTGTATGAATTAAATACATGATGTATTTAAAGTCTTTAGTATAGCACCCTGTACAAAGTAAACATTTGCTAGTGTTTTAATTACTTTCCACAGGTTTTTGTGTTTTGTGTTTTTTTTTATATGCAAGCTTATGACTCAGAAAAACTAGCTAATTTGCTTTACTTTAGTCAATGGATATGTTAATGTATTTTCATTTTCACACCCCCTTTAAAGCAATTATATTTAGCTTTGATTTCTTTCCTTTCCCCAGGTCCTTATATATATATATATATATATATATATATATATATATGTATATATATATATATATATATATATATGTGTATATATATATATATATATATATATATATATATATATATATGTCTTTAAAGTGATGGAGCCTGACACCAAGGTGATGAAATTTCCATTTCAAAATGGAAAAGCCATGGGATTTTTTTTTAAGTAGCTAAAAAAAAAATTAAACAAATAAAGCCTAAATTTTATTATACCAGACACAGTAGAATTACTTCCACTCACTATTGTTTTCTTGATGAATGCTGTTGTTCTGCAGACTTTCATTATATAGTTAGCTCATCCTCAAACCCTATGCCATATTAAAAAGTAAATGCATATATATATATATATGTATATATATATATATATATATATATATTCATTTGTTTATTGATTAATTCTTTAATAAAAGCACAATCACACACCGTCAGCACAGTGGAAAGGATATTAACTCTAACACGAGGTAATCTAATGTCCCTGTCTGATTGGGCTGTATAACTAGGCAGAGTAAGTGGCTATCTTCATTGAGCAAACCAGAGGGTACTATTTGGCCTAAAAATACCACTTCATGTCGGCTTTTTAAGGTCAGTGTTTGAATTCAAAACTACTTTTTAAAGGAAAGGGTCATGTAAAGAGAGTGAAACATAATAGGAAGAAAATGTTTTCAGAACATCAAGGCCTAAACATTTTGACACCTTTGCTTTAATATATATTTTTGAGAAAGCAAATATTTTCGGGTCAGAAGTATGCTTATGGCCTTAATTAAGAACTGAGATAAAAGATATGTGATGGACAATAAAAGAGAGAATGCCCTGAAAAAAACACACTGCCTGTTTAAAAGTATTGCTTTGTCTTCACTTTGATGTAAATGGTGAAGAGGGTATAGGATAGTGAAAGGATCATGGCCCAGCTAGAAATTTATATTTACAAACAACACCCTCGTCTATTTGAATAAAAAAATTCCAGTTTCTCTCTGGCCTTCATTGACCTTATCATAATGCTTTGTATGACAAGCCGCTCAGGACTCTGGCAGCTAAGTTCATTTTTATAAATCTGAAGACTATTTACATGGTGATGTGGATGACTGGGTTAGAACTGATGGTGTCTGTTTCATGGAAGCCTTATCACCACTCAAATGAAACAGGTTGGGTAATATGAGTGTTTTTACTCAATTTCTCTGTTGGGAGGAACAGCTCAGAATTCTAAAAACAAATCTCAATTTCATAATATTTAAAAACTACAGGTTACACACAAGCAGAATCATGTTTGTAGTTGGTGCTAAATACATCTTTGTTAAATCAATGAATGAATAAATACATGCCATTGCTACTCAGTTTCATGGAATACTGTTTAGTATATTAAAATCATGGTATATTGCTATTCATTCTTGTTATACATTGAAGAATTTTAAGAAAGACCAAGATTGTATGAGACAGAGTAGGCAGTTGCCACATCTACATTCTGAGGTTTCAAGTAGTGTATCTACAAAAACAAAAGAAAAATAAGGTGCTCTAAAGTGATTGTCCTTATCAATAATATTTCACATGTAGACATTCATACATTTCAACCTTAGAGTACATAGCATCTTTAAAAAATTAGTAACCTAAGTTTCATTCAGTCTCCAATTCTAATATGCTCAATCATGTTTAGATAAATATTAAAAATATTATTAATGTATATGGAGTGTGAAAGTCAGCAGAGAAAATGATATTGCTGATATAGGTTTGAAGGAGAAGACAAAGGATAAGGGAATATAATGTCCAGATATCTGGTCATGTAAGGCCTACACAATTAAAAAAGCCTTGTTTACAGAGTGGTCAGGCTCTGTCAGCCATTTAATAGTATATGATGCATTTAGGTTTAAATGGATTAATAATTGCATACTAACTTCTACTGATCAATGATGAGGGCTGATAGTTCTGTACTTGGAATGATTCCAAAGTCACATCTGGGTGTAACTTGAACTGATTAATTAATGGAAAAATGACAGCATAACACTGTATTTGCTCTCCTTATAACCATGCATTCTAAGGGATGAACATGTCGTGCTAACAAAAAGCTTACACAACCCCAGGGCAATGCAATTGAAATGGTGTAGAAAGGACAACATCAGGAGGCCAAGTCTGCATTCTGTAAGCTTGACCTGTGTGCATCTCCTCAAGCAAATAACAATGTTAAGATGACACCAGCCTGCAGCCATGAGACGGATTTTCTGTGATGAATTGGCCGCAGAGCAGCAGAGATCTCTACATTTTTACTTTTATGATTGGTATTCAATTGCACAACCGAAGGACAGCATTCAGCTTTTTATCTAGATGTGTATAGGGGTTTGCTATGTGAAATGTCTTCATTATTCTCTAATAACAATTCCCTTGAATATAGAAACTGTACTACCAACAAAACATAGCAGTCCAAAGAGATCAATATTCAGTCTCCTTTCCAGATGTTGCAAAGAAATGAGGGAGTTCCCAGAATGCTCTGGACTAATTTTACTGTAAGATGCAAAAGGAATTATTATTTTTTTCTCACCCAAGCCAGCAATCTGTTCAGGCTCTGAAGCATAAGGACAGGTATTTTTTTGCACAGTAGTTTTTGTTGATTGACTATCATGTATGTGCTATTCTTATTCAAGGCAATGATTGAGTCGCATTTAACCAGCACCCAATTTTCTCTAGAACCTTGAAACTGCTAACACTTGATAGTGAATTTTGCACCCCTGGCAGGATATTTGCTTTTATATATTTTAAAATGGCTACAAATCTGTAAAGTATGTGGCAATTATAGCTGGGTGAGAGAATTTATCTTTTCGAATTTATCTTTTCTTCTTCATCTCAGACTAGCCTCACTGTGTGCTGGGCCTTCTTTGTATGCATGATGGAGTGTCTGTCCTGTGGTACTACTGCTTTATGCCAGAGTCCCAGTATTAGTGACAACAAAGACCTCAGTTGATTTCAGTTAAAGTTAAAGAGGTAATGAAATCTGGAGAGGTTCTGTTAACTTTGGCCTTGTATATAGCAGTTATATTTAGTTGTAGGTTAAACATAATCTATAAATCACCAAGGCAAATGTTCTTCCTATGTTATGTTCCCTGTTAATCTAAATGATACATCCCAGTCTTTATTTTCAAATAAGGAAGGAGAAAAAAAACCTATGATTTTTTTTTGTGTGTGTATGTTTGTGGTGAGTAAAACACTATGCTAAATATTACCACACACATGTTTACCCTAATCCTCCAAATGTCCCTGAAAATTATGTATGGCCATTTTTATATTTTAGAAAAATAAAATCAGAATTTTTAATTACTTCTGTTCAACATCCGATTGTTACTAAATAGCTGAGATTCTATTTCGCACAATTCTGTTACCAACGTTCCACTGGGGGGGAAAAAAAATAGTCCCTCTTTCAGGGACATTCTAGGGTGCTCTGATTAAATACTGAGGATAAATACTGGGGTTTATTAAACTTCTTTGCTGTTTGTATTAGTCTAACTGATGGTTTCCTTGAGCAAACTAGTCAGGAAGAGAACAAAAGAGAGTGGGTAAAATTGCCATGGAGAGTGAATGTGCTTTGCCTCTGGGCCAGCTCTCTGTGCTGTCCAGTTGGTATTGTGGCTCTTACCTGCCATTTTGGTTGTATCCAGTGTTCACAGTGAAGTTCATCTCTTCCTGTTGGTGTCATCAGGTGGTACTTATGGTTCTTTCCACTATTTATGGTTTTATGCAGGACCACATGGTTTCACTGGGTGGTTGTCATTGCTAATTGCCATAAAGTGCTCTGATAAAATCATTGCTAACAGTATTCCTGTTTCCTGTCTCAAACCTTGCCAGAGCTAAACCTTGTCATCATGCTTATCTTGTGGCCATCCTTCCATTGTATATGTATATTATGCCTTTGCTAATATATATTATTTTTTTCTCTCTTTTGAATCCTTTAACCAACATTTAAAAAATGCCCCTCTCATTCTCTTTCCCCTAGAACCTCTGGGATCACAAATATATATTAAGTTTGGTTTCTCACTTCTTTTTAATATATTTTTATTGACCTCAGAGTGGAAAGGAGAGGGAGAGAGAGAAACATCAGTGATGAGAGAGAATCATTGATCGGCTGCCTCCTGCATGCCCCCTACTGGGAATTGAACCTGCAACCCAGGCATGTGCCCTTGACCGGAATTGAACCTGGGACCCTTCATTTCACAGGCCAATGCTCTATCCACTGAGCCAAACCAGCTAAGGCTGGTTTCTCACTTTTGCGTAAACCTTACAGAATAAATTTGCAACATTTATCTCAACATAGAAGAGAACATTAAATTGGTACCATGCATTGCCTCAAAGAAAGACTTTCTATCCTAGTCCTATCTTGAAAAACCTCATCTTGTCTCTCTCCTAGGAGGCATTTCAAAGGTACCATTCTGAAATGCATCCTGGGAAAGGCTTTGTCCAGAGCATTACTCCACATTTCTTATATGATTAATTACATAAAAACACTTAAAGCTAATCATATGGTTTGAGATCATTATCAGGGCACATAGAAAATACCAATTAAATTAAGGTTACCACTGCCTAGTTTCAATAAGGATATTTCAAAATAAAATGTTTGTGTCACAGTGGAATACTATGCAACTGTACAAGAGAAGGATTTCTTACCCTTTGAGATAGCATGGAGGGACCTGGAGAATATCATGCTAAGTAAAATAATCTAGTCAGGGAAAGACAGGTATCACATGATCTCACTCATATGTGGAATCTAATGGACAGGATAAAATGACAAACAAAATAAAATCCAGAGACACTGAAGCATGGAACAGAATTCAGAACTTCAGAGGGAAGGTAGGGGAGGGCGGCTGGATGGGAAGTGATCAACCAAAGAACTTGTATGCATATATGCATAATCCATGTAAAGACAATAAAGCCGTGAAGGCCTGGGGAGAGGCAGGAGCTGCGTGGAGCTGGTCTATGGGGAAAAAGGGGGATATCTGTAATAATTTCAGCAATAAAGATAAATTAAAAATAAAACAAAATGTTTGTGTTAATGCCTTGATTGGATTTATTTATAAATCAATATTTTTCTTTGATATGTGAAAATTTAAATTTTGCTATGTCATTCAACTACTTTCTATACTCACTGTCATACCTAATTTTAAAGAATGTTATTTTTTTTTCCTTTAGGATTGTTCTAATAGGAATTCTGCCTATAGTCTTGTCCTTCTTGTCCTCTTCTCATCTAACTACTGAATTTGTTATAGAACAAGCTTTCTAAATTGGGTTAAAATCATGTTATTCTTCTGTTTAAATTATTTGATGACCCCAGACATTCCAGATCATCTTCAATTTATCACAGCCCACATGCAATTTCTCTCCTGATTTCCTCTGAACAAATGTCACTCCTTTTTTCATGAGCCTCTACTAATCCCATAAGTTACATGAAGGCAATGATGGTGTGAGCTGCACTCACTTCTGTATTCCCAGCACTTATTATAGTGACTTATGTATAATGACAAGTCACTATTTTTTTTCTGAATAAATAACAAAACACCCAATTTAACTTAACATACTCCTGAAAATTTTATTTAGGTAATGTTTCCTAAGCTCAGTATTTTAGTTAAAGTTAACAACTGTATTTAACTTTAACTTGATTACATACAACTCCTATAGGTAATGAGTTCCTTGAAAGTGAGCTACGTTTATTTCTGCACCCCAATCTCTGGCATGTAATTTGTTCTTGGTCCAAATATTCTTGATCATTGTTTTGCATTTTTAAATAATTTATTTATTTAGCTCTATCAAAGTTCAGAAATGAAAAAAATATATATTAAAAGAATTTTTGCCTTATTTGCAAAGTGGAATTTGCCGATGAGAAAATTTTGGGGGAAAAATAGTTCAGGAATGAAGTGCTAGAGCAGCCTGGGATAGAAATTGAAATCAGGAAGTAAGTGGAAACAATTTTTATCAGAAACAAAAGGGTCATCAGCATAGTCACCTATATAGACTAATTCATCTAACCTATAAAACATGGCAGGCACTATTCCAGGTGCCAAGAAAAAGCAGAAATAGGCAGATAAAGATCTGTGCCCTGTTGGAATTTACATTCACAAGCTCTACTAATTCCTTAGGCAGTGATAGTGTGGTGAGACTGATGATTAAAAAAATAATGGTAATAACTTGTCACAAATGGCAACATTTAATCTTTTTAATGGCTGAGTAGTATTCCATTGTATATATATACCACTTCTTCTTTATCCATTCATCCATTGATGGGCACTTAGGTTGTTTCCATATCTTGGTTATTGTTAACAATGCTGCAGTAAATACAAGAATGGACCTTGAGGGCATTATCCTAAGTGAAATAAGTTAGATGGAAAAGGACAATAGCTGTGACTTCACTATATGTGGTATATAAAATTAAAAAAATACAAACCAAGAGAACAAAACAAAACAAACAAACAAAAACCCCTACTTTATAGAGACAGACAACAGATTGGTAGTTACCAGAAGGGAAGCGGGGTGGGAGAGGGGTAAAATGGACAAATGTATTGTGATGGATGGAACTAGACTTTTGGTGGTGAGCATGTTATAGTATATACAGACTTTCAATTACCATATTGTACACCTGAAACTTACATAAGAGTATTAACAAATGTTACATGTATAAAAAAATGAAACATGTAGAGTGTCAGACAATGACAACTGCCATTGGGGGGAAAATAAGAAAGAAAGGTGATGAAATCAACCAAGCACAGAGAGAACTTTATTGCCAGAGCAATGGGGTAATATGTATGTGTAAATATATTCAGGAAATTTCTTCTGAGAAGGTGACACTTGGGCAAAGACTGAAGAAGAGGTATATTATTCAGTTATGCTTCAGTTAAAAATTGACTGAAATCTCAGGGTGATAATGCAACCAGAGATTATTCCTAGCTTTCATTGCATGTTCAGTGGGGGTGGGCTCCAAAGTCATTGAGGCAGCAAAGCTAATAGCTCCACTGTGTTCAGACTGCGCAAGAGTTTACAGCCTTGGGCAGCTTTGTGTTGTGGGAAGAGAAATGAGACAGTCATACATCAGATTTTAAATGTTTAGCCCAAGGTCATACATATCTCTTCTGCTCACAGCCTATGGGCAAAACCAACAATCCCATGGCTCCATCCTACACTAAGGGGGCTATCAAGGAACACTTGATATTTTCATTTTCTGTGACTGTTGTAACAAATTATCACAGTCAGTGGCCTATAGGAACACAGATTTATGGTATTACAGTTTGGAGGTCAGAAGTCCTAAAATGAATGTTGGCAGTTGTGTTCTCTTTGGAGGCTCTGACAGTTTATTTGATTGACTTTAGAACTTATAGAACTCTCCTGATTCTTCTCTTTATAGCTTCATATCACATAGTATTTTTTCCCTCTGCTTTCATCATGATATTGACTTTTCTCTGACTTTGACCTCATTCCTTCCCTCTTAAAAGTACCCTTAATATTAGGTCCTCCTTCACAATCCAGAATACTTTCCCCATCTCAACACTTTAACCTAATCACCCTGTGGAGTCTCTTTTGACATATTTAGTAACAGATACACAGTTCTGGATAAACGCGGATATCTTGGGGGCTTTATTCTGTCTTTTACACTTGATATAATAAAAAAAGTAATCTCTTCTGGGATTGACCCATATGGAGATTTGGATTTAAGATATTATAAATAATAAGCAACACATAAAATTTTATCTGTATTGATAACACATTCAGGGCTCAGCAAGGAAGCTAGTGTAGATCAAAGAGAGGACACCTGGGTGGAAGATCATAAAGGGCTTTCCTTGTAAGCCCCATGAAGATGTGGGCCTTTTTTGTAAATGAGTTGGGAAGCCATTTGAAGGTATTGTCAGATGAGTAACATAATTTGAGACTAGTGTAAAGAGTTGAAATAAAAGACTTAAAGGGAAAAATCCAAAGTGAGTTAAAGACAGAAGAATATTGACAATGATGACAGGAGCAGAGACTAGCTAATCAGGCCCCAGATCTAACTCAACTAACCTTGTTGACTATGTTGGCTGACTTGTTTTATAATTCAAGTTTGTTTCTTAGGAGCCCAACTGGTTCTGGCAGCAAATAAATTATGTATGGAAGGATTGGGATGGCTCACCTACCACTATGTGTTCCAGTTTTAGATCACATTTCCTCCCAAACCTTTTGTCATAATAACTAATATTTATAGTGATTTAAACAGAATGAGTCTGTTTATTATTTTAGATATATATTTGGTGTAGAATGTAGCTGAAAGAAGGTTAAAACAACCCTATCATAAAAAAGACTTTGTTGGTGTTATTATTTACTGTAATCTAACTAATTAGAGATTACAACCAGAATTTTTTTTTTTCTCCATTGACTTGATATTTAAACAACAGAGAAAGTAAGCTAGAGGGATGTAAACAGCTTTACTATAAAAAGGCTGACTTGTTGGGTATGATCATGTTATTGAGCACATAATAGTTGTGAATTATACTATGTGCTAACCAACAAATGTGCTGACCAACATATGTATGGGAGGTAGTAATATCATCAAATTTTATAGATAAGGAAACTGAGTTCAGAGAGGTTAAGAAATATTCTCACAGCAAGTGAGAATATTAATCACAGCAAGTAAATTGTCCGGTTAAGATTCAAAACAGTTAGTGGGAATCCAAAACCCACCTTCTGACCAATACATTGCATGGTTTCTGTTGTCGCAGGTCTGTTCCCTTTCCAACCAAACATGCACAACTCTTTTCCAAATTGCCAGATAATTATCAAATTAATTATATACTTAACTAATTATTAATTTTTCAATAACCAAAGATATTTGTTGCTCATAGGATAAGTTAAGCTTATGGAAGATGATCTAATTAATAAAGATAATTACAATGTTTGATATAAATACCTAAGATTGTAAAATAAGGCATTTATTTT
Source organism: Eptesicus fuscus (assembly GCF_027574615.1). Classification (NCBI taxonomy): domain Eukaryota; kingdom Metazoa; phylum Chordata; class Mammalia; order Chiroptera; family Vespertilionidae; genus Eptesicus; species Eptesicus fuscus. The sequence continues at coordinate 51,146,743 of NC_072488.1, forward strand.
GTGTAGCTGTTTGGTAAATTGTAAGAAAAATATAAAGTGCTTTCAAATGAAAACTCATTAAAATATTTTTATTCATAATTTTATCTAAGTTTTTTTTTAAATATATTTTTCTTCCTAGACTCTTCAACCTCTTGGGTTAGCAAGCATTCTAATTTAGATTCTCACTGTAAAAACTACTCCATTTATTTGACCTAATTTTAAAACCATTCTGGTACCCTGGGATTTTTGTGATGAAGTTTATGCTATACTATATCTCCTTTTCTCTTTTTCTTGATTTTATTCAATTAGTCATATCCTCCTGGACTTCTTATTTTTAGAATCCAGATTCTTATATTTCTTTCTAAAACAATGGGGTGTCTAAAGAGAAAAAAGGAGCATGGATTAATTTTTAAATTTAAAAAAGCTTCAATACTTTTTATGAAAATACATTTAAAATTTTCAGGATAAAATTATAGCTCCTACCTTTCATTACATAGAATTTTAGGTTCCTGTCACCCTATCCATATAGTGGCACAAATTTTAAACTACCTCTTACTTTTGTTCATTGTTTTTGCTTTTGAAGAATAATAATCTTTAAGCCAAACTATTTCAGCTTCTATGTTCACTTCTGATACTAGCAACAGTTAAAATCATAGACATATTATTTTCCTGAATTCTTTCTTCTTATTTATGGATTTCAGAGAAGCAATTGTATCCTGTTCTGAGATCAGTAGTTCATTGCCTATTTGAGTCAGAGCATGTTTTCTATTGGGTTGTGTGTGTGTGTTTCTTATGTTTTTAAATATTGAACTACTGTGTATTATGCTAGGAAAACAAACAAAGACAAGTACCATTCATGAATAACGAGAGCTTGTGAAGTAGCATTGAAGTGACATTGTACTCCAGCCTAAAGTGTCAACCCTGAGGAAGAAAATACCTATACCTATCTGAGCCAACCCTTTTAAAGGAGTTTCTGGAACCAATAAGACTGAGGTCTTCCCCATCGAATAAGAGAAGAACAGCTATATCCTCATTTGTATCTTTATAGACCAATCAGAGTAGCTCCACAACAACCAATGAGAACATAGGGAACAGGCCAATCAGGGCAGTGCTATTTGGACCATTTAAATTGTGCAGATTTGGAATTCTTAGTTGCATAGAAATAGACCAACCAATGATGGGGGGAAGGGTGTCTTTTTTCTATATAAGCCAGCTTCCCCTTTGTCTCCCTAGAGCCCCCTTTGGGGTCTTTGTCCCTGGCTTGAACTGTATCACCTGAGCTTTAACACTGGAGCTGCAACACTTGAGCTGCGTGACTTGAGCCATTTCACTTGAATAAAGTCTCTCCCTTCACTGTAACCCCAGATTGGGGACTCCTGGTGGTAATTAATTTTTGGCAGCAAACTTTAGTTGACGAAGTCCATTGCTCCTTTTGAGATAGCTGCTTTAAACATAGAGTTCTACATTCTCTGGAATCCACAATTTAGAGGAAATAGCCATATCAGAGGTAATATTCTCATATAGTCATGTTTATTTTCCTTTGGAATTATTGATGAAATATGTCCATATCTCTTTATTTCTGGAATCATTAGCTGTCATCATCTTTCACCTGGACAACTGCAAAAGTTTCTTAGCTGGTCTCTATGAACCCATTTATGATCCTTTTTAATCTATTTCCTGCACTATATTATGGCTGAATAAATATTTTAGCTTAAAAGTCCATACTTAGACCCTTATAAGGTTTTCTATATCTTTGATAATAAGGTTAAAATATTTAACTTGATCTCAAAATTTTGCATGATTTTGCTTTTGTCATACTCTCTGTTCATAATATACCGCTCACCAACAGTGCTTTAATTTTTATGAATTAGTCATATTCCTTCCTACATCAGGGCCTTTGCATGTGCTTTTACCCACTTTTTCTTAATAAAATTATCCTATTACTTTATTTCTCAATCCTATCTAATAAAAGAGTAATATGCAAATTGTCCGTCACTCTAACACACAAGATGGCTGCCCCAATGTGGTCAAAGATGGCTACCCCCATGTGGACACAAGATGGATGCCACAAGATGGCCAGCAGGGGAGGGCAGCTGTGGGCGATCAGGCCAGCAGGGGAGGGCAGTTGGGAGGGACCAGGCCTACAAGGGAGGGCAGTTAGGGATGACCAGACTGGCAAAGGAGGGCAGTTAGGAGTGACCAGGCTGGCAAGGAAGGGCATTTGGGGGTGATCAGGCCTGTAGGGGGGAACTGTTGGGGGAGGACCAGGCCTGCAGGGGAGGGCAGTTAGGGGGGACCAGATCTGCAGGGGAGGGCAGTTGGGGGTGACCAGGCTGGCAAGAGAGGGCAGTTAGGGGCAACCAGGCTGGCAGGGGAGTGGTTAGGGGTGATCAGGTTGGCAGGCAGAAGTGGTTAGGAGCAATCAGGCAGGCAGGCAGGCAAGCTGTTGGGAGCCAGCAGTCCTGGATTGTGAAAAGAGTCCCAAATTGGAGAGGGTGCAGGCTGGACTGAGGGACACACCCCACCCCATGCATTAATTTCATGCACCAGGCCTCTAGTTAAAAATAACTGCCCAGGGAAGCCTTCTTTAATCTCTAGATTATATCTGTTTCCCCTTTAATATAATTTCATTATTCTTAATCACTTTTCTTCATAGCACTAATCTCAGTTTGTAATAATGATCCAAATGCATAATTAATCATTTGATTACTATCTCTCTTTCCCATCATGTTGAGGCCCCATATGAGTAATGATTATGTCTGCTAGGTTCCTCCTGGTAGCCTCATTACCTAGTATAGCACTGACACAGAGCTGTTATAATAAATATAAGCTGCATAAGAGATAGATAAAACTCTGTCCATGAGAATTCTATTTAGAGAAATTCCTAATTGTTTTCTTCATTTCATTTTATTTTCTTCCATCACCATTTATCCCCCTTTATACCCTCTTAGAAAAATTATACAAGTGTCTTTTTTTGTGGAAGCTAATATTCAAAGACTTCCTGAATATAGAAGATATTTATTCAATCATTCATTCATCCATCCACTTATTCAGTTGGCTACTCAATCAGCTACTATTTATTGCAATTTTACCATATGCTAGGCACAAGAGCAACAACAATAAAACAACAGAATAAGCCCTTGCCGGTTTGGCTCAGTGGATAGAGCGTCGGCCTGTGTACTGAAAGTTCCCAGGTTCGATTCTGGCCAAGGGCATGTACCTTGGTTGCAGGCACATCTCCAGCAGGAGTTGTGCAGGAGGCCGCTGATCAATGTTTCTCTCTTATTGATGTTTCTAACTCTCTCTCCCTCTCCCTTCGTCTCTGTAAAAAATCAATAAAATAAAAAACAAACAGAATAAGGTTGTTCTTATAGCTCACAATATAATAATACAAATATTGAAAACTACTTGAGTAAATCAGTAATATCATTTTAAATAGTGCTGGGCTGTGACCTATTTTTTTTTTTGGTGGGCGGGCAGGACATACTGTGATAGGGCTACATATGTTATGAGGAAAGGGGTATGTGCTACACTCCTCAAAATTGAGTGAAAACTATACAAAAAATAAGGACAATAATGACAATATAAAAGCAGAGTGCTGCAGCTAAGGTTAATACCAACTGAAGGAAGACAGCACAAAAGACAGGAGCATGGGTAAAAAAGTAGAGAATAATCATGGAAAGGGATAGAAACTATGGACAACATTCTGAATTGGTATAAGGTTAGGAAACAATGTTCAGACCAATTTTACTCATATTTCTGAGAGAGAAGGGAGCCATAATTAATTTCATGTCTATATTTGAATGACTATATATATCTAACTTGTCTAAAAAAATTGATCTTATTTAATGCTACAGTTTCTAACTCAAATCTATGCAAAGATGTGGGCATCTGAAGTAAAGAGATTACAATTTTATGTCTTCTTTTATGAAACAATATGAAATTTAATAGCTGAATTTTTAAGATACCAGAGTTAAAATGGGACAAATTTCATGTATGAGGAGTGCATTTAGGGGAACACTGGATTATCTTGATCCTGCCTCCATTTCTCAATTTAATAAGTCAAAGAACAAAGAAACTCAGCAGAAACTTTAGAAGTGAATATTTTGCTATCTGGAAAAAAGAAGTGGCGTTTATGAAGACTCAATAGTAGAGCAATCAAAGAAGTAAAGTAAGAAATACATAAGTGCATAGTTTTGTTTACTTTTCTTTTAAGTAAAAAACACCCTCCAGATGAAACAAACTGCTTCCGATGGCCACCCCAGTTCCATTTTTTTTTTTTTTTTGTACCTAATCTACCTTGCTTTATCTCCATTCTAGTTGACCTGTGTGAATTATATCCATAGAGTGTATATGCTCCTGGGGTTTTAAATGGATTTGGGCACTGAGGATCCTGCCAAAAGATGAGAGGGAGGAAAGGCAGAAAAATTAGATATGTGTTCCCCTGGCTCTTAGACTGCAACATAATTTAAGTTGAGATGACTATATGATTTTTCTTCCAAACTGGGACATAATTGAAAGTGAAAGAAGCACTACTAATGGTTGCATATGCACAAGAGCTATAAACCTTAACTGGTCCAGGGAAACCTGCACTTCTCTTCAGCCTCATTAGAGCTATATTTCTCAGTTAAAGGTCAGCACTCCTCTCAAGGCATGCTGTTGGATGGGATTCTTTCTTCTGAGAACCAGGTGTCTCTGTTTTGACTACTCTGTTACTTCTCAAATATTAGCATACATCAGAATCACCAGTTTAAACATAAATGGCTGGGCCCCAACCTGAGAGTTTTGATTCAGGGGTAAGCCTGAAGTTTTGCATGTGGAACCTGTTCCCAGGTGGTGCTAATACTGCTGGTCCAAGGTTCATGCTTGGAGAACCATTACTCTCATTCTTTTGGGCATAAAATGTTTTGCTGCTACTAGTATCCTAAGTGGACCTCTTACATTTGTCCACCTTTTTGTATATAGCCTCTCCGTAAATAGTTCTTTAAATTTTTTTTATTTGATTTCAGATAGGAAGGGAGAGAGGGAGAGAGAGAGATAAAAACATCAGTGATGACAGAGAATCATTGATTGGCTGTCTCCTGTATGCCCCACACTCGGGATCAAGCCCACAACCCAGGCATGTGCCCTGACCAAGAATCAAACCGTGACCTCCAGGTTCATAGGTCTACATTCAACCACTAAGCCATGCCAGGCAATAATTCTTGAATAACTCAGGATATTATGAATGTCAGAGGTTATAAATTATAACTTCATTATAAATCCTTAAAGTTATCTTCAGACAAAATAGATTCAGGGCTTGCCCTTGCCTCATGGTGAGAAGCACAATTGCTTTTGTAGGGCTTTACAAGATTCTGAAAAAAGTTGACACAAGTGGAGCCACTTAAAAATAGAGCTAGAACAGCCATTCCAGAGAAAATGCTTTCAAACTTGCCTTTCATGTCTTAATCCTGTGGATGAAAAGGGCCACATGCTAACCTGACTAGCTCAGGGAAGGTCTGCATGGCAGTCTTGCAAACTCAGAGATCTAAAGTAACCACAAAGGATGGTCTGAAATTAAAACTTTTTAACTGAATGCAGTTTATGGTGGATTGTCATGTTTTGGGCAGGCTTTTTCCCTGCCAAAGGCCAAACTCAAATACATTTCCTAGCCATGAGGTATTGGTAAAATATTACACAATCCCCAAGCTTGCCTGTGGCACATCCCCCTTTAGGTGTCAATTGGGTTCCAAGAGACCCAAGACTTGGCTAAAGCTGCTAATGTTCATATAATAAGAAATTGGACAAAGTTTTTCCTTTAGTCTTCAGTGTTTGGCTTTTGTCCTATGAGAATACATGCTTTGGTCTGGGTCACCTAGAAGTACACATCTTGCCATACATTTGGCAACAGATAGACTGGGAATTCCTGGCCTCTGTATCCAGTAGGTCAAAAGCACACAAAAATATACCTGAGATTTGCAACTGATATCTCTTTTCTTTTCTTTTTTTTATCCAGCCTTTCCATCTCTCTGGGAAATTTATCTTTAACATGGGAATTTTATACTTCAAAAATTCTAAGATCTACCTTTCTCAAGAAATCCAGCTGGCAGCTGGTTATATGTACAAACAGTTCAGTTCCTGCTCTTGTACCTGTTTCATAAAATAAACCAACTTAACCAAAATAATTTTTAAACTCTAATGACCATTCTGGAGAAAATTTGTTTTAGGTAAGTCTACCTTAAGCACCTCCCCTCCCCAAACACACACACACACACACACACACACACACCTAAATGGAGAGGATTTACACAGCTTGGAGACAATAGAATGGCTTTTTTGACTGGTATGCAGGGCTTCTAAAAGACAAAATGATTAAAAAACAAAAGCTCTAAAAAGACCTAAAAGGATTATTTTTAAAAACTTTGGACATCTAAGTAGGTAACCTTAATGCATGCACTTAAAAGCACTAGTCTCCATAGAAGTCAATATTTTTAAATAGTGTCATTGAAAGATTTGTGGCAATAAGCTAATGAAAAATTAAAGATATGAGTTACCTAAAACAAAGGACTATAAAAGACCAATTAGTCAGTGATTCTTTCTCTTTCAGGAATCACTGATCGAAAATTTGGCAGAATTGAAAGTTGATATTCAGTCTGGTAGAAATGTTTTGGCCTCTAAACCTATTCCCCACACGCTTCTCTTATATAATCAGGAACTAGATCAGTTATAAGCCAAAACCTTTGTTCTGTAAATTTCTAAAAAATCAGTAAACAGAGCTCACAGCTGCCTAAAACTGATCCCAGTTAATTAAAACAATAGAACCTGGAACAAAAGATTTAAAAAAAGGAGAATGAAGCATATGGGACTGAAAAGTCTCTCTTGCCTAAATTTAGGCTCAGATTGTTTTTCAAGGATGAATGCAAATCTTAAACATTTTATCCATGAATAATAAAAATGTTAGCAATCTGAATGAATAAATTTTGCTTACTCCAACTGTTTTCTATGAAGTAGTGAGTTTTGCATTATAGTATATGTCTCATGGTAAGAACTTTAAAATAAGACTTTCAGGTCTTCAGTTGCATTCATCTATATTTGTATGTATGTCGATATCTGTTGTAGAACTATGCTTTTTTTGGACTTCTGGAGGATATTACTGATATTGGTTTGTAAGGAGCTCTATTTATTTGACTCAGAGGTATTAAGCACATATAAATTTTAAAAAATAATAAAAACTAACCCAAATGTTTTCGGGTTCTGAAAAAAACATTTAGCATTAGACTTTATTTAAAAGTATTGGTTTAATTAAAATAGACATTTTGGAGTTATCAACATTTATTTTATTTTATTTTAATATATCTTATTGATTTTTTTACAGAGAGGAAGGGAAAGGGATAGAGAGTTAGAAACATTGATGAGAGAGAAACCTCGACCAGCTGTCTCCTGCACACCCCCCACTGGGGATGTGCCCACAACCAACGTACATGCCCTTGACCTGAATCGAACCTGGGACCTTTCAGTCCGCAGGCCAATGCTCTATCCACTGAGCCAAACCAGTTTCGGCTAGAGTTATTAACATTTAATATAATATTTTTATTTTACATAAGAGTGCTAGAAAACAAATAAGTTGTGTTATTTGTTAGTAAGAGAAATTACTTGGAGTAGTAAAATTTTTATGTCATCTAAAACATAATTATTAAAAGCAAGTATATTAATGTGAATGGAATACAAGTTTTAAGGTCTAACATTTATGTGTTATAGTATGTATAGTTAAAGATAGCTTCCAAATCTTTTTGGTAACTTAAAGCATAAGACTTTTGCTAAGTTGAGTTAAATATTGAAATTTATTGAATATCTAGATAATTTCCAAATAAAATTCTGACACATTCATTGCTAAATAGTTCTAAGCTTGCCTACTTTTAGCTTCTTATTACAGAGAAACTAAAAGGTAATAAAAATATTTCACACTTTGTTGAGGAAGCATATAATTTTAAAAATTATGCAATGTTTTTGTCAGTAAAATTTATACATGGAAAATTAAGACTTTTTAAGGGTTAAGAATTCTACTTAATATGATATAAATTTATATATATTTTTGGTGAAAGAAGGTATATGGTATGGGGATGCATTTTTGAAGGAAATAAAGTAATTCTGTCCTAAAATAAAGTTAGTTCTTTCTTAATGGGTAAGAAAATTAGAGATGAACTGGAGTGACTTGGGGAATAGTATGCTGAGCGAAAAAAGCCAGTCAGAGAAAGACAAGTATCACATGATCTCACTCATATGTGGAATCTAATGAACAAAATAAACTGATGACCAAAATAGATCCAGAGACATAGAAGAAGCATGGAACAGACTGTTGAATCTCAGAAGGAAGCAGGAGATGGGTTGGTGGGTGGGAAGAGATCAACCAAAGAACTTGTATGCGTATATGCATAACCCATGGACACATATAATAAAGGCCTAGGGCAGGAGTGGGGGATTAGGGGTGGACTAGAAGAGGTCAATGGGGGATAAAATGGGACATACATAATACTTTCAACAATAAAGATTTTTTTTAAATAAAATGGTAGTTTTGTGAAAGGTAATCCTGAGAAATTTTATGTGAGATCAGTCTAAAGAAAATAAAGTGAATTTGCTCTAAAGTTTAATGCATAGGGTATGCTTATAAAGGACTAAAATTTTAAATTATTTTATCTTCTAAAAGGACAAAGTTTTCCTATAGTATTGTATGCTTATAATAAGAGATTATAAAAGAAAACCAAAGAGATTATTTTATTAAAATAATTTTCTGTGCTCTTTATTATTAGGTTCTTTAATTGCTTAAATAACTGAGTCTTTATAATATTAAAACAGCTAAATTTTGCTCATAACTGTTTAACTTTCAGTACTTGTCTGCAAAGTCATTGCTACTTTGGTTCATGGATAAGTATTTTCTTATGATGATCTATGATCCTATTTGACTAAGTGTTTTAAAATTGTTGATACTTTTGACAAAATTACCAAAATTCAAATTTTAAAATAAAGTATTTCTTAACTTAAAAATAACTTTAAGATTTTCAAGAAGAGTCTCTGGAACATTTCAAAGGACCTCTCTCTTTATAAAAGAAAGATATTAAACTAATTGGGCTATTTAATATGTTAATGTTACAGGAGAAGTATTGTCAACTAAGAAATAATAATTATGCTGTATTTATAGGCACTTTTTATTATGTTAATACAAATGTCCCACAAATTATATAAAATTTCTAGATAAATGACATGTAATGTTATTAGTCATGATTACAGATATTGTCTTAAAATGTTTTATGTTACAAAAATTACCTTGGCCAAAGGCATTGTTATTAGCCATTTTAAATCTTAGATTTGCTTTCTTTGGCAGCAAACATAAGCTTTTACCCTTTGAAATAATTACACGTTGACTTACGCATTTAGATTTATCTGTCCTTGATAACCAGTTAATTAAAGGAGATGAAGAAATAAAACACCAAAACTTATAACCAAAAAGCTCCTGCACATTACTGGACTGCCCCCCAAAAAACAGAATATTTTAAATTAAAAAGGGAGCAGGTAACATCTGTTATAAATAGCTAATCAAAGAATCCAGACCAGGTCTGTATAATCATGAACATTGTCTTAACATTTGCTCCTAATCCTTTTCACATTACTTCTGCCTTACACTATTGATGAATAAGTCAGAATTTCTGGGATGCCTCAGATTGTTGATATGTTTAAATACCTTTACTCCTCATTGCCTTTTTTTTATGTTGACTGCCCTATTAAAACAGGTTCACTTTGTCAATGGTGTTTTTGGAAGGTGGCCTAAGGATCCTGCTTTTGTAGAACTTGTTACAACTGCAGTGCTAGCTAGTGAACCTATTTTTTTCTTTGCACATATTTGATCAGTCCCTTTCTATCTTGCAAATAAGAAATATCATAGGTAATAACATGAGATCACATCTACTTCATTACGGGAACAATCAGAAACCCAGCATTTGGCATCACCCTTAAATCTATATCACAGATTAAAATGTGAAACAGGTTGTATACACATGTCAGGATGTTCAATACCTGGCAATGGCAACCAGTAAAGCTGCCAGGTTTGGAAGAATACTTTTTTCTTGGGTAGGTGCTACTTGGAATAAATACATAACTATAAACTTATCTAAAATTTTAGTAAAGATTGCTGAATCTATCGCTAATGCTTAGTTGCCAAAATAAGCAAACATACACGAAACCCAAACAATAAAACTAATAACTTTGGATTCCCTCACATGAATTGCATTAGGAAATTGAATGCTTTTTATTATATCCTTGCAGAACAAAATGGGGCTGGCTATTATTAATACTTCATCTTGTACTTGGATAAACACCTTTGCCATAATAGACACAGAACTAGATAAAACCCAGGCAGGCACAGGTGAAATGCCCACTTACACCGCTATGATCTTTGATCTCCTTAGTCCTCAGGTATTGCCTCTGGCTCAGATCTATTATTCAAACTGAGTGGACTTAGCATGTCGTTTGTGGTAGGAAGTTTTGCTGTTATGAATCTGTCTGTTTGTTATAGCTCAATGTTAGAAGAACACCATTGAAATAATGAATGGTCATGCAGTGCTCTGAGATGATCACTAAGGCCTATGGGACTTTATGTGAGAAACTTCAGGATCTGCAGATGTTTTCCCATAAAGGAGCACATCAGTAAAAACTTCCTCTCTTCTGGAGTTTTTGTTGCTCAAATGTGTCTGAAGGCTCCTAAGAAAAATACTTTCCCTCCTATATGATGTACCAGGAATGAGCTTTCCTGATGATGAGAGATCCATAATAATATGACATACACGAAGGTAATGGTTGAGCAGTGATGCTTTGAAGATAAGATCTTAATAAAAAGGGGAAAATATCAAAAATAGACCTAAGTGGAGTGCCATTTTAAAATAGAGCTAGAGTGTCCATTCCAGAGAAACTGCCTTGCAGGTCTTACTCCTTGAAACTTTGGAATACTTAACCTGGTGAAATAACTTTTGGACTGGGCCAAACCAGTATTGTCTTACAACTATTTGTAAATCTAAGAGGAAAGCAGCCATTTTGACCACAAGGACTGGTGATTATGGACATTCTTTAGAATCAGTAACCAACCATGTTACTAAAGAATATAGTGGAATATAGAATATAGCTAAAGAATAACTTAGCTTATTAGCACCTATATAAATTCCTTCCTTCTATTCATGTAATTATTTCCTTTCCTTTTCTCATAAAAATACCTTTGCTTCAGCCTGAATTTGGGATATAATTTGGGTTTCTGCCTTAACCCATGCCCCTGTATTATACTTTTTTTTTTAATTTCAAATAAGTGTGTTTTTTTTCCTTTTCACTTTAGCTTTCTTTTTATTTTCAAGGTTAAGTAAAATAACAATTAATGATTTATATGCTTCAACTATGTCCTTACCACATTAGATCCTACTGAAGAATCTATGTCCTCTGTTTTTGTTTGTTTATTTTTTATTGTGTCTAGCATGTCAAGGTTTATGACATAGGATGAAGAATGGTAGAGAAAACAGAACTTGGAAACGGTTCCATATTGAGTGAATGACCCACAAACTTTGGGTGACTAATCCAGCAAAGTGCATCTTCAGAAAGTGTCATAATTATTTAAGGGGAGAAATAAAGTATTTTCAAAATTGAGCTGGTGATTTCAGTCATCTTAATGTTTACCAGAATGCCTTAAGAAATGTTTTATTGATGTCTACTCAAATGAATCATTAAAATTTGAGAATACCTGCAGCCGAACCAACTATTCTCTTATCTACACATAGGATGAATTAAAAATTCATGCCGAAGTACAGGGAGAGGAAAATAATACAAATTAAAAGGGAGAACAATGATTTTGCTTTCAGAGAGGCTTTGCCCTTATCACTTCACAAACATCAACTATATTCAGCAAGATCCTAAAACTGCTTTGGAGATTGGCTGGTGTGGTAGAGGGGATTTAGAGAAGTCTACTTTACCCCCTTAAGGAAACATATTCTCTGAAGCAATACTCAAATTTAATAATGTCAAATGAACTAAAATGAAAGGTCCTTATTTTCTAAGATTTTTAAGCATATTGTTTCCATCTCTGAGTGATAGGAGCATCTTAATTGTCCATACACTCGCTAGAATTTTTGCTAGTGTCAACCTTTTTCTGGTTTCTCAAAAACCACTGTGCAGTTTGATTGAATTCATACATGGTCTTCTCAGTATCATTCTGCCTGTAATTCTTTCTAATATTCCTATATAGATTGTTCACACATGTAGCAGTAAATGGCAGAGTTCGGATTCAAATCTGGGTATGGGCAACTTTAAAGCCAGAGCTTCTACCATCAAACAATTCTGAGTATTTAGCCCAAATATGTCTTTTAAGACCTCTTTCTTTCCTGTTTCCATAGAATATCCATTATTTAATTGACTTATTAAGATAGCATTTGCTATATTTATTCTAATTTCAAGTAGCATGTTGTGACTGAATGGTCCAGTATTCTGAGCCAAAAGAAATGCACTAACAGGTTTTGAGGGAATAAACTCCTGAAAGCAGAGACTATGTATTGTTTATACCTTCATTCCTCGAATGGGCAGGGACCTTAGAGCATTGCAGTCTAATCTCTATAGAAGCACAAGTAGAAGAGTCATAGGTGGTGCTATTTAACAGTGATGGGCTTAAGCAACAAACAAACAAAAACAAAACTTATAGGCACAAACAACAGCGTAGTGATTGCCAGAGGAAAGGGGGGTGGAGGGAGGTATGAGAAGGTATAGGGGAGATAAATGATGATGGAAGGAAACTTCATTTGGGGTGGTGAACACACAATACAATATGCAGATGATGTATTATAGAAGTCTACACCTGAAACCAATATACTTTTATTAACCACTGTCACCCTATTAAACTTAATAAAAATAAAAATAAATATGCCATTTAAGTTACAAATATGATTTAAGTCCAGATAAAAAGAACTGAATACTTACACTGTACCCTTGGGGGTACATTTGTTCCTACAGTATAGGTTGGGAATCCTGAAACTACTTTATTGGTATAATAAGGTTAAACAAACAAACAATGAACAATGAGATCCAGGTTCTCAATAATGGAAAAAAAAGTTATAAATAAGGAAAGGGTAAAAGCTAGAATAAAGCCTTAGTTATTAATAGAGACTCATTAAAAGACACATCCACCCAGAAATACATAATTAAATATGGAATTACATATGCATGATAAGTGTGTATGTTTGTGTATATGTATATACTTTTCTTTCCTCAGTGCTATTCACAGAAATGGACTAGAAGCAGTCATATATGGTAGCAATGAGCACATCTTAATTTCTAATATCTTCTCCAATAACAGTGAGAGTACACTTCTTACAAAATACAGCTCCTTCATGAAATTCCAGAGATTGAGCAAGGGAAATAAAGACTAGTCTGAGCATCTCGCAATGCCAGAATGTAAAAAAAGTACTAAAAAAATACAAATAAAACAAATATCCATGAGCGTATAATTATACAAATAAATTATTCATAAATAAACTGGGTGGGGAGATGTGACAAATCTTCCTTGTGAAAGAATTCAGAATAATAATATATAAAGAATGAAGAAAATAAAATACCACCATTTAGTATATTTTAATAATAATTTACTGGACAAGGTCCATTAAAGAATGTAGAAATAAGTTGGTGAAAATTTGAGCCAAAATAGAATATTTACATAATCTCAAAGACATCACCTTAAGTCAAGTGCTTGAGGATAAATGGCATCAATAAAAAATACCAATCTCATGGATCCCCTGAGATGATGCACTGAAGACATTTACTCTGCTGTATTCTTCCTATAAATTCACAGCTTCAGTCTAATGATGGAAAACACCAGATGACCTCAAGTTGAAGAACATTCTACATGTTAACTGACCCTTCAAAGGGACTTGAAAAATATAAAAAAGAAAAAAAATGTCATGAAAAACAAGAAGGACTTCCTCAGGTCGGGGAAGATGACAGACATGACAATGAAATCCATGTGGATTCTGAGTTAGATATTGAAACAGACATTAGTCGAAAAAAAATGGTTACATTAGGTAGTATATTTTACCAAGTTAATAAGGTTAATTAATATTTTATGGTAATGGAAGTTATAGTTTAAATGGAAATTGAATGAAAGTTTTATGCACAGTCTTGTAATACATATCTAACTTATTTACAAATTTAAAATTATCTCAAAAATAAAAGATTTTTTAAAAAATCTTTTAGCTTGCCCTAGCTTTGAAGAAGGCTGCTTTCAAACTCTTGGCTGCTGCTGTGCCCTACAATAAGGGTTATAGCCAAGAACTGTGGGACATAGAGAATTTGTCATAGTTGCCTCCCTCTTTAAAGGATGTCCAAGGAGCATGAGCAAGCCTCCTGTGGGAACATGATAACTTACAGAGAATGGGGGTACACTTAATGGTCGAAGCCAGCTGTGAACTTGGTTTAGCCACTCAATGGAGGAAATGAAACCATAAAAAAAAATGTTCTGACAACACAGAAAAAAAACAATATGACATTATAAGAAAACTAAAATAAAATATACATTATATCATAATCTACTATGTAAAAAATAACAAAACACACAGAAGAGGACTAACTACTGCATCTTTGAGAAACAGTGAATAGGTGAATAGGTTCAGTATGATTGGAGCACAAGGTGAATGAGAGTAGATTATGAGGCTCACATGTAGCTTGACAAATGGTGTGGTAAAACCTTCAACGGACATCTTGCAGAGTTTTATAGTGGCACCGGGCATCAATTTCACAGTTAGGGGTCTGGTGGCCTTAGACTGCTCCCTGAGACCCAGGATTCCTGCATGGGCTTGCCTCTGATCGAGGGTTCAGCAGTATAATGTAAATCTCTTTCTAGTTAAGCCTACTAGATAGCATGCTGGAAAAGGTCTGATAAACAAATTCACATGTTCATATATCCATTATGGTGAAGTTACAGTTCACTCCCAATGAAAACTTTTTAGACCACCATCTGTTCCAGTTTAACTTTACAAAATCTATTTTTAAAAATCTATTTTTAAAAATCTGAGAATATAAGTGGCTGATATTGGCATTAAGACACTGGAAAATATTACCATTATTTTTTGTGAAACATGCTACAGAATTGTAATTCTTTTGGGAGAGATATAGAATAATATTTTATGTATTCATTAGCCACAATAATTTCTATTGCTTCTAGCACATTAACAGCATTTAATCATAAAAAAAAAACACAAATGAAACAAAACAAAAACTAGGAAAAGATTTTCAAAACAAATTCTCATTTAACTTGTGGGCTGTTTGAATTAAACCAAAAACTAAACTCTTATCAATATGAATAAATATGGCTAATGGATAGAAAGAAACTCTGACTTGTAAAATAATTAAGAAGTAAAATTAGCATGTTTCTATATATTTTTTTTTACATTAAAATATATTGATGATGGGTTGAGGTCAATATATTTTGTTTTATGTATGTATATGATTTAACTTATTTGTATAAATTGGAAGCCCTCAGTTTCCACGTCTGTTGGAAGTAAAATAGAGTTCGCTTCTATGAAGGACAAGTTGTTGGGGAGCACACGAGACTTGGTTGGAAAGTTTGTAAGGAGGACATTCTGAGAAAAGGGAAGTGTGTGGAAGGCCGCCCACCCTGTTTTAAGGAATTCTGACTTAAGGAAGTGCTGAAGGCCGTGCCCCTAATTATTCCTTGAACTTTCCAAACAAGTCTGTGCATGTGCAGGTCCCTATGCTTAATCTTTGGGTGTCCTTGCTTAAAGGACACTACAAATGCATGTATAATAGATAAGCTTTATCTCAAACTGCTGTTACAATAAAAGCCTAATGAGGCAGGTGATTGAGGCTTTCTGGTTCCTTTACCCAGGCAGTCCTTTAGCCCTCTCTTTCACAGCAAATGTTGTCTCAGAGTAATTCATCTATCACTCAGAGTCTGCTGGTCTGCCCCGGCAACAAGTCACCATGATGCTCCTATACACAAGGAGAATGATTTTCTTCTCTGGAGCAAAAACATACTGTTTCTAAGAAGACAATAAAAAAAGAAAAGAAAAACAAAAAAAAGAGATAAAATTCAAATTGCATCTAGCCCAGTAAAGGGACCAAATTTCCAGTAAAGAAGGGCCATGCACTACCTTACATTTCACTACCTTTGGTCTGCCTGTGGTTCTAGGAACAATCAACAATGGTCAGGGAGTTTTGAGGGTTCGAGGGTAAAGAGTTAAAATATTTTGTAATAATTCAGGTGAGACTTGAGAGGTGGTTTGGGCCAGTGTATGTTTGGTAGTGATGGTGAGTAGTGGTATAAATCTGATTTGTTGTTTTTTATATGTTTTATTTATTTCAGAGAGGAAGGGAGAGGGAGAAAGAGATAGAAACATCAATGAGAGCACATCATTGATCAGCTGCCTGCAACCCAGGCATTGCCCTGACCTGGAATTGAACCATGACCTCCTGATTCATAGGTCAATGCTCAACCACTGAGCAACACCAGCCAAGAAGTCTGAGCTATTTTTTGAAGGTAGATTAGAAATATTTGATGATAAACTGAATGTGAAATATGGGAAAAATAAATTGTTACTGAATGAATTTGATTAAATTAAGAGGATATTATTTCTTGGAAGAATATTCTACAATAGAAGCATTTCATATAGGTTTTTCTGGTAAAAATCAAATTTAATAACATTTTGTTCTAAAGGAGTGGATGAGATTAAAAAGTAAGCAAGCTTACAGTTAACTGGAAAAGGTAGAGACTAAAGCTTGACTCCCTCTGTTTCAAAATTCTACCTAAGTCTGGCTTGATTTCAGATGATTTATATCTTAGAAATGTACCAATGATAAACAAAAAGTTTTAAGTATACAATGAACAACTGTCAAGAACGTTAAAGATAGTTGTCTTTTATGATCTCCATTATAAACAGACATATACATATTCATATACATATACATATACATATACATATACATTCTCAATAAGTATTTGTTGAATAAACAAATCAGAAAATATAGCAGTGACTCTCAAAGATAATAGCCTAGGTGGGATGAAATCACATAGAACCTCTGAAAGTGTTTTTTTTAAATTACAATAAAGATTTTAGAAAATTACTAGAGGCCCAATGCTCAAAATTCGTGCATGGGTAGGATCCCTAGGCCTGGCTGGTGATCAGGGCCAATCTGTAGGGTGATCAGGGCCCCCCTACTGGCACCTGCCTTGGCTGGTCTGGGGCCTGGGGGCTGGGGGCAGCTCCTGCATTGAGTGTCTACCCCCTGGTTGTCAGTGCACATCATAGCGACAGGTTGTTCCGCTGTTTGGTCAATTTGCATATTAAGCTTTTATTTTATAGGATGTGCTGGTAATGGAGAGTGGGTTGTCTATGTATTCCTATAAGGATGATTGGTCTATAATATCTCTGACATGGGCCTTTTATTTTCTCACAGGGCTTCAAATGCCACCCTTAAGCCAAAAATATCAAGATTTCCATCACTAAACTTGACTGTTCCCCTCTCTTTTTAGTATCTCACTTGTTCATTTATCAATCTTCTGGATATCCTTCATAAATGATGATAGGCAGACTCTAAAATGATTCCCACATCCTGATATACTCATTTTTGTGCAGTACCCTTGAACATTGCATAAGGATTGGTCTTTGTGATCATTAGCATATGGCAGAAGTAATGCTCATAAGTTATAAAATAAATAAATAAATAAATACTATGTTGGCTCTTGAGTCCTTTCTCTTCTTTCTCTGATAATTTGTTCTAGAGGATACCATGTTAGAAGCAGCCTCCTCGAGAGACCTTTATGTTAAGAAACTGGAGCGCACTGCTAGTAGCTACATGAATGATCTTGGTATGGATCCTACTTGATATGAGTACAGACATGGCTCAAGGTTTCAAGCCAACTCCAAGAGAGGTAGAATCAGAACCACTCACCTAAGCCTTTTCCATGTTCCAGATCCTCACAAAATATGTGAATTAATTACTAATTTTTGTTTCACACTGCTAAGATTTGGGATTATTTATTATATAACAATAGATATTAATATGGCATCTAACACTCAAAGAAGCTCAATCTGAAATTATTCTATTGAACCCTGAACTTGCTTTTCTTCCTGAATACAGTGGTCAGTGATGCTACTGTCAGTACAGTGGCTCATAACCATCCTAAATTTTTCTTTTTCCCTCAAGTCATCATATTTAATTAGACTCCAGGTATACTAAATTTATTCTCCTCATTTTTTCTTAAATCTCTTTATCCTGTCTGTCATTGCCTTAAGGCCCAGGACTGAACCATGTGAAATACCATTTGGATTCTCATCACATTAATAATTCAGAACTTTCTGTGCTATGTTAGACACCTCCATGCAATTTTACCTCAGTTTTTTTTTCTTATTAAAAATAATTACTTTTCTGAATTTAAAATACACTTTCCATGGTATGCTCATGATTTGCCAGGTTAAAATATTTGAAAAATAGAAAAAAGTTACCGTGACCTTGTTATTGATCATAACTTACTCTTGTATAACACTCAATAACACATAGAATATTTTGTGTCTGTGATGAATATAAAGTTTGGTAAAACATCATTGTTTAAGCAGGTTTTATTAAATACATTTTATAATTCAGGACACTAAGCTTTAGAGATTTTATAGACACTGGTTACATAAAAATAAAATTTTAGTGAACTAATGCTGAAATCTAATAATCATTCTAATATTTTTAAGATATATCATGCAATGTAAGTCTCCAAAGGGCAGGGTATTTGTCTTTCTTACCCTTTTTAATGCTATCATTGCCTAGGGCACATCCTAATACATAGAAGGAGTTAAATATTTGTTGATGAGTGATTTCTCAATATAATAGTTCATACATAGATGAAAACTTAGGCTTTGACTATTGATCGAATTCTTTAAAGCTCAGAGAGCTCTTCTTTCTAAGTAAATAATGCTGAACAAGAGGATCATCAAGAAACTTGTATTGTTCTTTGAGAAATCAAATTATCTTGTTTTTTTCCCCAACCTATGATCCTTTACATAATCCATTGAGCCCCAGATGAGAAGGGGCTCCAAAAATCACTTAGCCAAGCCGCTTCATTTGAGAGTTACACAGAAGCTAGAAACTGAACAAAATTTTTAAAATAAATGCATTTACAACCACTTAAGCACAAGGCTACAGGACAAGGGTAAAAACACCAGATGGCCCACAGTCACTTTCCTTTATTTTCTTCTATAAATTGACTGGTTAGACTACTCTTTGTTCTTTAAATATGTACTTATAAACATCTTCATGTCTATTTATAATTTTCACTATTCTTGGAATGTTCTTTAAATTCCATCCTTTCTCTGATTAAGACAATCTTTCCTCCATCCTTGTTAAGACCCTTGCAAGATTTCCTCAATAAAAAAAAACACATTTTCTCAGTGCCTCCATGTCTCTTTTATATCATAGAACTTATTGGATTATGCTCTACACTACAATTGTTTGAATCATTTTTTCCCCTACTAAGAAGAAAATAATTTGAAGGGAGTAGCTGTGTTCTATTTATGATTTTAATCTCTAAGTCGTTATTATGGACTTTGACATATAATAAAAGTTCAATAATCTCAACAATTGCTGGATTGAATGGAGCTGAATGTTGAAAAACTTCCAAGTTCAGGGAAGTTCTGGTTTTGTTTCTTTTTGTGGTCGTTGCTTGTTTTATTTTTAAACAAGTGCTGTCCCTGCAACAAAGCCAGCCTTTGTTCCTGAGACATCCTCATGAAGGCAACTTGGTTGGAAAAGGCTGTTTTAGGACAACAATGCTGACTCTTGACCTCTATTGCATCCATCCTTTCCTGAGATGACTACACTTCTACAATGACAACATGCAAAAAGAGCAAGTGGCCATAATTTATAAGCCATTTCTTGTTTTGTGTTTAGTTCTAAAAGTAGCTCAGTACAGGCATCTCAGAAAGAACTAAACAAAAGCTAAATGCTGGGGAGGTAGAAGTGCAGCACGAGTGATGTTTAGGAAGACTTTTTAGCACAAACACCTGGTATAGCTCCAGCAATACCTGAAGCATGGAAGGGAGAACACTTCTGAATCTTGCTTTGATTGAACTAATAGCGGACAAAGTAAGGCATGCCTGAAGCAGAGGTGAATTGCTGCACCTACACCTCCCGTTTATGGTGGTGGAATGGTCTGGGTCACAGAAAAACTGTAAATCAAGCAAAGAGCCACTCATTTAAGAATCAGAAATATCAGCCGATGGCTACAACTCTGTTTTTCTTTAACAATTGTTACTCTCAAGTCTAGAATGGAAGTGGGGATTCCTTTTCCCTTTGTTTGACAAAAATCTCTGTTTAGTTACAAAACCTTATACAGTATTTTATTTTTTCCCAGATTGTTTCTAGAGATTCAGCTGCTTCCTCTGACTCAAAACTTGAATGTTATGACACCTTATACTATCCATGAACCCGCTCAGCCTCTAGGCAGGTGGCCAGGAAATTTTGATTGACTTGAGTTTGCTCTACACTAAATGGCCACCTTCTTACCCATAGGTTCAGCAATCAAGTTTCCTTAAAATGCTTTCTCTTTCTGCATTCCATTGCCTCATGTGTTTGTCTATGGAAAGCCTCCAAATCCCTCTTTCTACATATTTCTTTTCGAAGCCTTCGTGCCTTCTGGCTGGGTTAGGAGACATTGGGTATTTTAGATGATCTAACTCGCTTTCCTAATTCCAAGGGCATGTTGCCCTGTGGAATTAAAAGCTCTAAACCACCTTTTCTTTTCATAAAACCCAGTCTGTATTTCACTCTGAGGACCCACACTAAATTACAGCTTACATCAAATTCCCTAATTTATAGAAAAGAGAAGATGGCAAGAATTGCATTGTGTCACATTCAAGCCTATTCTAGAGGCTTTCTTGATGCCTCTAGAATAGGCTTGTCTTCATAAACTCTTTAGAAGACTTAACTGTTTCCTCCTGTATAACTTCCCTAAGAATTGAATATATGGCTGATTTTCTATAAAAGTGATATCTACATCCAGAGGCCAGGTGTCATCCTGCTATAGCTACTTACTCTTCCTGGGTTGCAGTGAGATGCTCCTACAGGCTCCTGCCAGGAATAAACACTGTGATGCTCAAATGTACCCAAGTGGTCAATTCACAGCTCAAGTAGACATTTTTCTGGGACTTCGCTTTAACGTTTATTTGTAGGATGTGTTACATGTGTGCAATTTTCCATGTACAGAAGGCTCTGTACATTTATACATGTAATTCATGTCTAATAATATGAGTCTTGGAATCAGATTCCATGGTTCATTGCCCAGCACTGTCACTCTATAGTTTTGTGACCTTCAAACAAATGAGTTAACTTTTCTGTGTCCATTTCTATGTCTTCCAATGTGTGGTGGGGAAGGGCATACATTCAGACATCACTGTGGGGTCATCAAGGTGAGTAAAAAGATGGGGGGAGGAGATGAACTCCAGGGCAGAGAAGCCCAGGCACAGTATAGAAGAAAACCTCTTGTTAAGAGACCCACCTTTAAACCAACAGAAAACATCAAATTAGAAGTAAGTGGTATGTAATATATCTGAACCTTCTGGAAAGCTGAAGGCTTTCTTGACCTAAGCTTGTGTGCTTGGAAGGGAGGGAGTGTAGAGCATCTTGAATGAATGGTATTAATTCCTTATCACAGGAAGGCTTTTGTACAACCCTAATTTTACCCAATTCAAAAGGCTCCCCAGGCTGTTATTAATGATTTCTATGTGGAAGAGTGGCCTTCATTGATTCCTCTAAGACAACTCCAAGAAGTTGTAAGAGATGGGCCTGAAAACATTCCTCCAAACTCTCTGTCTGCTGTTTCCTCCAGATCACTGCAGCCACCCCTCTCCATTTCACCTCCAGAAAGCATAGCTTGTGTTAAGACAAGCACCTTTATTATTATTACTAGAGGCCCGGTGCACGAAATTCGTGCACAGAGGGGGGTTGTCCCTCAGCCCAGCCTGTACCCTCTCCAATCTGGGACCCCTCAAGGGATGTCCGACTGCCCGTTTAGGCCCGATTCCAGGGATCGGGCCTAAACGGCAGTCGGACATCCCTCTCACAATCTGCTGGCTCCCAACTGCTTGCCTGCCTGCCTTCCTGATTGCCCCTAACCACTTCTGCCTGCCAGCCTGATCACCCCCTAACCACTCCGCTGCCAGCCTGTTTGCCCCCAACTTCCCTCCTCTGCCGGCCTGGTTACCGCTAACTGCCCTCTCCTGCAGGGTTGATCACCTCCAACTGCCCTCCCTTGCAGGCCGGGTGCCTCCCAACTGCCCTCTCCTGCTGGCCACCTTGTGGTGGCCATCTTGTGTCCACATGGGGGCAGGATCTTTGACCACATGGGGGCAGCTATATTGTGTGTTGCAGTGATGATCAATCTGTATAGTACTCTTTTATTAGATAGGACTAGAGGCCCGGTGCACGAAATTCGTGCACTGGGGGGGTGAGGGGATGTGCCCCTCAGCCCAATCTGCACCCTCTTCAATCTGGGACCCCTCAGGGGATGTCCAACTTCCAGCAGTTGGACATCCCTCTCACAATCCGGAACCACTGGCTCCTAACCACTCACCTGCCTGCCTGCCTGATTGTCCCTAACCCCACTGCCTGCCTGCTCGCCCCTACCTTGATCTCCTGCCAGCCTGATTGCTCCTACCTTGCACTCCCCTATCAGCCTGATCACCCCAAACTGCCTGTGCCTTGGCCCCCCGTCTGGCCTCCCTCTGGAGGCACCACCCCCATAACCCCAATGCTGCTGCCACTGCAGTTGGTTATGGCTGCCTGAGCCTTGGCCTTTGTAGCCACTGCGGCTTTGTCTGGAAAGATGTCCGGAAGACAACCACTCTAATTAGCATATTACCCTTTTATTAGTATAGATTTGGGGACCATTACAACCACGCAGAACTTGAAGAAAACACATGGCCCTGGTCAGTTTGGCTTAATGGAGAGAGCATCGGCCTGTGGACTGAAGAGTCCAGGTTTGATTCTGATCAGGGGCACACATGCCTGGGTTTCAGGCTCAATCCCCAGTAGGGGGCCTGGGGCGGCAGCTGATCAGTGATTCTTTTTTTTTTTAAAATATATTTTATTGATTTTTCACAGAGAGGAAGGGAGAGGGATAGAGAGCTAGAAACATCGATGAGAGAGAAACATCGACCAGCTGCTTCCTGCACACCCCCCACCGGGATATGTGCCAGCAACCAATGTACATGCCCTTAACCGGAATCGAACCTGGGACCTTCCAGTCTGCAGACCGACGCTCTATCCACTGAGCCAAACCGGTTTCGGTTGATCAGTGATTCTTATCATTGATGTTTCTATCTCTCTCTCCCTCTCCCTTTCTGAAATTTTAAAAATATATATTTTTTTAAAGAAAACACATCATCTTCACTTTGGGCTTTGTCATCTTACAATATCCTTTGTGCAGTGTTTTAACTTCCCTCAACTTTCCTTTACCCACCTTTAAAGTGCAATCTATTTTGGGGAAGATGATCAGGAAAGTGATTCCAATGGGTAGAAGTTTTTTTTGGAGGGGATGGGTCATGAAGATATTTAAAAATTGAGCATGGTGATGGTTGTACCACTCTGAATTTACTTTAAAAAACCAGTTCATTGTACACTTTAGGTGACATGTACAGTATATGGGTTATATCTCAACAAAGCTGTTCTTTTATTTCTTTTTAAATAAAGACCAGTCTTATAATCAGTTGCAGATGTTTTCAGAGGCCCCTCAAGATTTGCTCACCATGTCCCAAATCACGGCTGTGATTCCCAGTTGCCTCCAGTCCTGGTGGATCTGGATGGTGTGGTTTGCAAAGGAGAAGGTGGCAAGAGGCTTATGGAATTTCGGCAACCCCATTCCCCCGGTCTCCTCATAGGGCACCAGGGCCATTCCCACTGGGCCAGCTCTGCTCCCTTTAACCTGTTGGACAAAAGAATCCTGCATGCTCTGGCCAGAAAGTGCATTCTTTCTTAGGTGGCCCGGATGCTTTTTTTAAGGTCATTTTATGGATTCAAAAGAATAAACAGAGATGTGGAAAGCTTTTGTCAAAATCCTTTCACATGGTTCTTCCAATCTCATGGGAAATGAGATGTGGCTCTGAATTCATCCCAAAGTGTGTCTTTGGGCAAAAGCACTCAGAACGGTACAACTCCTGCAGAATGCCCCACACACTTTGCTGTCAGGACTCAGGGGGGCTTGAGGGTGAGCGAGGCGGCAGTGCCAGCACAGGACCTGGGAGAAGGTAGCGCTTTCTACACTGCCCAGGCCACGTGGACTACAGCAGTACCTGCCCAGGTGGGCAGGGTGTTTCTGCTGTTTTGTTTTGGTCTGGCCTCCACCCCGTCAGCCACGGACCTGTGCCTGCACTGCGACTGAATGGTTTGATGGCCCTACTTTTTGGTGGACAGTGGATGCACTCCCAGAGACTGGCAGTTAGACTCTGGTGGCTTCTGAGTCCCTTGCGGGGAGAGCCCGGCCCTAGGTCAAGAACAGACTCAGGCGTCCTCGGCCAGGAGGCCTCCTTGGGCTAGGGGCCGCCACAGTTTGAAGGCTGGCCATGACCCCAATCCTGGCAGGGGTCTCCTCTGGGGTGCTGGCAGGCCTGGTCTAGGGCTGAGGGCGGTTTAGAGGCTGGTCATGCCCCCGATCCTGGTGGGGATCTCCTCTGGGGCGCTGGCAGGCCTGGGTTAGGGTCACTGGCGGTTTGGAGGCCGGTCACGCCCCCGATCCTGTTGGGGGTCTCCTCTGGGGTGCTGGCAGGCCTGGGCAAATGGCCACCCTGGTTTAGAGACCGGTCAAGCCCCCGATCCTGGTGGGGGTCTCCTCTGGGGCTCTGGCAGGCCTGGGCTCTGGCGCCGCAAAGGGAGAGGTTCCTGAACCTGCTTCCCACACACCTAGGCTAGGATCCATCTTGTAGGAGGCGGCTTCAATGCCCGGGGTCGGTGACCAGGTCCTCCGGAGCCTCGCTTTCTGGGCTGCAGTCCCACGTCTCCCAGTGCCCCAGCCACGGATGCGCCCACGCAGTTGCCCCCACCACCAGCCACCACAGCGCAGGCCACAGCAGCTGAAGCCAGCCTCTTGGAAGCCAGGCCACCACACCCACCAACCCTAGTAGCTCTCTGCTGCCTGCTCTGTGCCCTGTCCACTGGGGTCAGGGAGTGCTCCCAGCCCAGAGGCCCTCCCTCCCTCCGCAGCCTGGCTTGGGAAGCTGGCCTCATGCTGGGGCTACTATGCCAGCATGCCCACTCGGCTACAATGGGTGCAACACGGGCCCCATGGAGGCCAACCTGGAGAATGTGGACCCGAACTCTGCATCCAGCTGCTGCAGATGGCCTCCGTGGTCAACTACCACCTGCTCCTTCCATTGGCCCCATTGATCCCTCTCAGCACCAGCCATTTAGGCGAGGGTGGCGATCGCCGGGGACCCCGCCCCGGGAGGCTGCTGGCCGTGCCCGGCCAAGCCCCCCCGGGTCGCGATGCAGCCCTGGACCCCGGGGAGGCTGCTGGCCGTGCCCGGCCACGCCCCCCCGGGGCGCGATGGGTCCCGGGACCCCGGGGAGGCTGTTGGCCGTGCCCGGCCATGCCCCCCCGGGTCGCAATGGGTCCCGGGACCCCGGGGAGGCTGCTGGCCGTGCCCGGCCACGCCTCCCCGGGTCTCGATGCAGCCCTGGACCCCGGGGAGGCTGCTGGCCGTGCCCGGCCACGCCCCCCCGGGTCTCGATGCAGCCCAGGACCCGCGGGAGGCTGCTGGCCGTGCCCGGCCACGCCCCCCCGGGTCGCGATGGGTCCCGGGACCCCCGGGAGGCTGCTGGCCGTGCCCGGCCACGCCCCCCCGGGTCTCGATGCAGCCCTGGACCCCGGGGAGGCTGCTGGCCGTGCCCGGCCACGCCCCCCCGGGTCTCGATGCAGCCCAGGACCCGCGGGAGGCTGCTGGCCGTGCCCGGCCATGCCCCCCCGGGTCGCGATGGGTCCCGGGACCCCCGGGAGGCTGCTGGCCGTGCCCGGCCACGCCCCCCCGGGTCTCGATGCAGCCCTGGACCCCGGGGAGGCTGTTGGCCGTGCCCGGCCATGCCCCCCCGGGTCGCGATGGGTCCCGGGACCCCGGGGAGGCTGCTGGCCGAGCCCGGCCACGCCCCCCCGGGTCGCGATGGGTCCCGGGACCCCCGGGAGGCTGCTGGCCGTGCCCGGCCACGCCCCCCCCGGGTCTCGATGCAGCCCTGGACCCCGGGGAGGCTGATGGCCGTGCCCGGCCACGCCCCCCCGGGTCGCGATGGGTCCCGGGACCCCCGGGAGGCTGCTGGCCGTGCCCGGCCACGCCCCCCCCGGGTCTCGATGCAGCCCTGGACCCCGGGGAGGCTGCTGGCCGTGCCCGGCCACGCCCCCCCGGGTCGCTATGCAGCCCTGGACCCCGGGGAGGCTGTTGGCCGTGCCCGGCCATGCCCCCCCGGGTCGCGATGGGTCCCGGGACCCCGGGGAGGCTGCTGGCCGTGCCCGGCCACGCCCCCCCGTCTCGATGCAGCCCAGGACCCGCGGGAGGCTGCTGGCCGTGCCCGGCCACGCCCCCCCGGGTCGCGATGCAGCCCTGGACCCCGGGGAGGCTGCTGGCCGTGCCCGGCCATGCCCCCCGGGTCGCGATGGGTCCCGGGACCCCCGGGAGGCTGCTCGCCGTGCCCGGCCACGCCTCCCCGGGTCGCGACGCAGCCCTGGACCCCGGGGAGGCTGCTGGCCGTGCCCGGCCACGCCCCCCCGGGTCTCGATGAAGCCCAGGACCCGCCGGAGGCTGCTGGCCGTGCCCGGCCACGCCCCCCCGGGTCGCAATGGGTCCCGGGACCCCCGGGAGGCTGCTGGCCGTGCCCGGCCACGCCCCCCTGGGTCTCGATGCAGCCCTGGACCCCGGGGAGGCTGCTGGCCGTGCCCGGCCACGCCCCCCCGGGTCTCGATGCAGCCCAGGACCCGCGGGAGGCTGCTGGCCGTGCCCGGCCACGCCCCCCCGGGTCGCGATTGGTCCCGGGACCCCCGGGAGGCTGCTGGCCGTGCCCGGCCACGCCCCCCCGGGTCTCGATGCAGCCCTGGACCCCGGGGAGGCTGTTGGCCGTGCCCGGCCATGCCCCCCCGGGTCGCGATGGGTCCCGGGACCCCGGGGAGGCTGCTGGCCGTGCCCGGCCACGCCCCCCCGTCTCGATGCAGCCCAGGACCCGCGGGAGGCTGCTGGCCGTGCCCGGCCACGCCCCCCCGGGTCGCGATGCAGCCCTGGACCCCGGGGAGGCTGCTGGCCGTGCCCGGCCATGCCCCCCGGGTCGCGATGGGTCCCGGGACCCCCGGGAGGCTGCTCGCCGTGCCCGGCCACGCCCCCCCGGGTCTTGATGCAGCCCAGGACCCGCGGGAGGCTGCTGGCCGTGCCGGCCACGCCCCCCGTCGTGATGGGTCCCGGGACCCGCGGGAGGCTGCTAGCCTTGCCCGGCCACGCCTCCCCGGGTCTCGATGCAGCCCTGGACCCCGGGGAGGCTGCTGGCCGTGCCCGGCCACGCCCCCCCGGGTCTCGATGCAGCCCAGGACCCGCGGGAGGCTGCTGGCCGTGCCCGGCCACGCCCCCCCGGGTCGCGATGGGTCCCGGGACCCCCGTGAGGCTGCTGGCCGTGCCCGGCCACGCCCCCCCGGGTCTGGATGCAGCCCTGGACCCCGGGGAGGCTGCTGGCCGTGCCCGGCCACGCCCCCCCGGGTCTCGATGCAGCCCAGGACCCGCGGGAGGCTGCTGGCCGTGCCCGGCCACGCCCCCCCGGGTCGCGATGGGTCCCGGGACCCCCGTGAGGCTGCTGGCCGTGCCCGGCCACGCCCCCCCGGGTCTCGATGCAGCCCTGGACCCCGGGGAGGCTGCTGGCCGTGCCCGGCCACGCCCCCCCGGGTCTCGATGCAGCCCAGGACCCGCGGGAGGCTGCTGGCCGTGCCCGACCACGCCCCCCCGGGTCGCGATGGGTCCCGGGACCCCCGGGAGGCTGCTGGCCGTGCCCGGCCACGCCCCCCCGGGTCTCGATGCAGCCCTGGACCCCGGGGAGGCTGTTGGCCGTGCCCGGCCATGCCCCCCCGGGTCGCGATGGGTCCCGGGACCCCGGGGAGGCTGCTGGCCGTGCCCGGCCACGCCCCCCCGGGTCTCGATGGGTCCCGGGACCCCGGGGAGGCTGCTGGCCGTGCCCGGCCACGCCCCCCTGGGTCGCGATGGGTCCCGGGACCCCCGGGAGGCTGCTGGCCGTGCCCGGCCATGCCCCCCCGGGTCTCGATGGGTCCCGGGACCCCGGGGAGGCTCCTGGCCGTGCCCGGCCACGCCCCCCCGGGTCTCGATGCAGC
Source organism: Eptesicus fuscus (assembly GCF_027574615.1). Lineage (NCBI taxonomy): Eukaryota > Metazoa > Chordata > Mammalia > Chiroptera > Vespertilionidae > Eptesicus > Eptesicus fuscus. Next base: position 51,175,121 of record NC_072488.1, read on the forward strand.
CCAGGACCCGCGGGAGGCTGCTGGCTGTGCCCGGCCACGCCCCCCCGGGTCGCGTTGGGTCCCGGGACCCCCGGGAGGCTGCTGGCCGTGCCCCGCCACGCCCCCCCGGGTCGCGATGCTGCCCTGGACCCTGGGGAGGCTGCTGGCTGTGCCCGGCCACGCCCCCCCGGGTCTCGATGCAGCCCTGGACCCCGGGGAGGCTGCTGGCCGTGCCCGGCCACGCCCCCCCGGGTCGCGATGGGTCCCGGGACCCCGGGGAGGCTGCTGGCCGTGCCCGGCCACGCCCCCCCGGGTCTCGATGCAGCCCAGGACCCGCGGGAGGCTGCTGGCCGTGCCCGGCCACGCCCCCCCGGGTCGCGATGGGTCCCGGGACCCCCGTGAGGCTGCTGGCCGTGCCCGGCCACGCCCCCCCGGGTCTCGATGCAGCCCAGGACCCGCGGGAGGCTGCTGGCTGTGCCCGGCCACGCCCCCCCGGGTCGCGATGGGTCCCGGGACCCCCGGGAGGCTGCTGGCCGTGCCCGGCCACGCCCCCCCGGGTCGCGATGCTGCCCTGGACCCTGGGGAGGCTGCTGGCTGTGCCCGGCCACGCCCCCCCGGGTCTCGATGCAGCCCTGGACCCCGGGGAGGCTGCTGGCCGTGACCGGCCACGCCCCCCCGGGTCGCGATGGGTCCCGGGACCCCGGGGAGGCTGCTGGCCGTGCCCGGCCACGCCTCCCCGGGTCTCGATGCAGCCCTGGACCCCGGGGAGGCTGCTGGCCGTGCCCGGCCACGCCCCCCCGGGTCGCGATGCAGCCCAGGACCCGCGGGAGGCTGCTGGCCGTGCCCGGCCACGCCCCCCCGGTCTCGATGCAGCCCTGGACCCCGGGGAGGCTGCTGGCTGTGCCCGGCCACGCCCCCCCGGGTCGCGATGCAGCCCTGGACCCCGGGGAGGCTGTTGGCCATGCCCGGCCATGCCCCCCCGGGTCGCGATGGCTCCCGGGACCCCGGGGAGGCTGCTGGCCGTGCCCGGCCACGCCCCCCCGGGTCTTGATGCAGCCCAGGACCCGCGGGAGGCTGCTGGCCTTGCTCGGCCACGCCCCCCCGGGTCGCGATGCAGCCCTGGACCCCGGGGAGGCTGCTGGCCGTGCCCGGCCACGCCCCCCCGGTCTTGATGCAGCCCAGGATCCGCGGGAGGCTGCTGGCGGTGCCGGCCACGCCCCCCCGTCGTGATGGGTCCCGGGACCTGCGGGAGGCTGCTAGCCTTGCCCGGCCACGCCTCCCCGGGTCGCGACGCAGCCCTGGACCCCGGGGAGGCTGCTGGCCGTGCCCGGCCACGCCCCCCCGGGTCTCGATGCAGCCCAGGACCCGCGGGAGGCTGCTTGCCGTGCCCGGCCACGCCCCCCCGGGTCGCGATGGGTCCCGGGACCCCCGGGAGGCTGCTGGCCGTGCCCGGCCACGCCCCCCCGGGTCTCGATGCAGCCCTGGACCCCGGGGAGGCTGCTGGCCGTGCCCGGCCACGCCCCCCCGGGTCTCAATGCAGCCCAGGACCCACGGGAGGCTGCTGGCCGTGCCCGGCCAAGCCCCCCCGGGTCACGATGGGTCCCGGGATCCCCGGGAGGCTGCTGGCCGTGCCCTGCCACGCCCCCCCCCGTCTCGATGCAGCCCTGGACCCCGGGGAGGCTGTTGGCCGTGCCCGGCCACGCCCCCCGGGTCGCGATGGGTCCCGGGACCCCGGGGAGGCTGCTGGCCGTGCCCGGCCACGCCCCCCCGGGTCGCGATGGGTCCCGGGACCCCCGGGAGGCTGCTGGCCGTGCCCGGCCACGCCCCCCCGGGTCTCGATGCAGCCCTGGACCCCGGGGAGGCTGCTGGCCGTGCCCGGCCACGCCCCCCCGGGTCGCGATGGGTCCCGGGACCCCCGGGAGGCTGCTGGCCGGGCCCGGCCACGCCCCCCCCGGGTCTCGATGCAGCCCTGGACCCCGGGGAGGCTGCTGGCCGTGCCTGGCCACGCCCCCCCCGGGTCGCTATGCAGCCCTGGACCCCGGGGAGGCTGTTGGCCGTGCCCGGCCATGCCCCCCCGGGTCGCGATGGGTCCCGGGACCACGGGGAGGCTGCTGGCCGTGCCCGGCCACGCCCCCCCCGTCTCGATGCAGCCCAGGACCCGCGGGAGGCTGCTGGCCGTGCCCGGCCACGCCCCCCCGGGTCGCGATGCAGCCCTGGACCCCGGGGAGGCTGCTGGCCGTGCCCGGCCATGGCCCCCGGGTCGCGATGGGTCCCGGGACCCCCGGGAGGCTGCTCGCCGTGCCCGGCCACGCCTCCCCGGGTCGCGACGCAGCCCTGGACCCCGGGGAGGCTGCTGGCCGTGCCCGGCCACGCCCCCCCGGGTCTCGATGCAGCCCAGGACCCGCGGGAGGCTGCTGGCCGTGCCCGGCCACGCCCCCCCGGGTCGCAATGGGTCCCGGGACCCCCGGGAGGCTGCTGGCCGTGCCCGGCCACGCCCCCCCGGGTCTCGATGCAGCCCTGGACCCCGGGGAGGCTGCTGGCCGTGCCCGGCCACGCCCCCCCGGGTCTCAATGCAGCCCAGGACCCACGGGAGGCTGCTGGCCGTGCCCGGCCACGACCCCCCGGGTCGCGATGGGTCCCGGGACCCCCGGGAGGCTGCTGGCCGTGCCCGGCCACGCCCCCCCGGGTCTTGATGCAGCCCTGGACCCGCGGGAGGCTGCTGGCCTTGCTCGGCCACGCCCCCCCGGGTCGCGATGCAGCCCTGGACCCCGGGGAGGCTGCTGGCCGTGCCCGGCCACGCCCCCCCGGGTCTTGATGCAGCCCAGGACCCGCGGGAGGCTGCTGGCCGTGCCGGCCACGCCCCCCGTCGTGATGGGTCCCGGGACCCGCGGGAGGCTGCTAGCCTTGCCCGGCCACGCCCCCCCCGGGTCTCCATGCAGCCCTGGACCCCGGGGAGGCTGCTGGCCGTGCCCGGCCACGCCCCCCCGGGTCTCGATGCAGCCCAGGACCCGCGGGAGGCTGCTGGCCGTGCCCGGCCATGCCCCCCCGGGTCGCGATGGGTCCCGGGACCCCCGGGAGGCTGCTGGCCGTGCCCGGCCACGCCCCCCCGGGTCTCGATGCAGCCCTGGACCCCGGGGAGGCTGTTGGCCGTGCCCGGCCATGCCCCCCCGGGTCGCGATGGGTCCCGGGACCCCGGGGAGGGTGCTGGCCGAGCCCGGCCACGCCACCCCGGGTCGCGATGGGTCCCGGGACCCCCGGGAGGCTGCTGGCCGTGCCCGGCCACGCCCCCCCGGGTCTCGATGCAGCCCTGGACCCCGGGGAGGCTGCTGGCCTTGCCGGCCACGCCCCCCGTCGTGATGGGTCCCGGGACCCGCGGGAGGCTGCTAGCCTTGCCCGGCCACGCCTCCCCGGGTCTCGATGCAGCCCTGGACCCCGGGGAGGCTGCTGGCCGTGCCCGGCCACGCCCCCCCGGGTCTCGATGCAGCCCAGGACCCGCGGGAGGCTGCTGGCCGTGCCCGGCCACGCCCCCCCGGGTCGCGATGGGTCCCGGGACCCCCGTGAGGCTGCTGGCCGTGCCCGGCCACGCCCCCCCGGGTCTCGATGCAGCCCTGGACCCCGGGGAGGCTGCTGGCCGTGCCCGGCCACGCCCCCCCGGGTCTCGATGCAGCCCAGGACCCGCGGGAGGCTGCTGGCCGTGCCCGGCCACGCCCCCCCGGGTCGCGATGGGTCCCGGGACCCCCGGGAGGCTGCTGGCCGTGCCCGGCCACGCCCCCCCGGGTGTCGATGCAGCCCAGGACCCGCGGGAGGCTGCTGGCCGTGCCCGGCCACGCCCCCCCGGGTCGCGATGGGTCCCGGGACCCCCGGGAGGCTGCTGGCCGTGCCCGGCCACGCCCCCCCGGGTCTCGATGCAGCCCTGGACCCCGGGGAGGCTGTTGGCCGTGCCCGGCCATGCCCCCCGGGTCGCGATGGGTCCCTGGACCCCGGGGAGGCTGCTGGCCGTGCCCGGCCACGCCCCCCCGGGTCTCGATGGGTCCCGGGACCCCGGGGAGGCTGCTGGCCGTGCCCGGCCACGCCCCCCTGGGTCGCGATGGGTCCCGGGACCCCCGGGAGGCTGCTGGCTGTGCCCGGCCACGCCCCCCCGGGTCGCGATGGGTCCCGGGACCCCCGGGAGGCTGCTGGCCGTGCCCGGCCACGCCCCCCCGGGTCGCGATGCTGCCCTGGACCCTGGGGAGGCTGCTGGCTGTGCCCGGCCACGCCCCCCCGGGTCTCGATGCAGCCCTGGACCCCGGGGAGGCTGCTGGCCGTGACCGGCCACGCCCCCCATCTCAATCCAGCCGGGGACTCAGGGAGGCTTCTGGCTTTTCCCTACCACGCCCCTCTAGGGTTGCCATCGCTCACCAGGACCCGGGGAACTAAGAGGATTTGGCGGCCGCCATCTTGGTTTTCTCAACGGCCATATAGGCACCCGGAGTCCCGCCCTCTCGCAGGTCCAATCATGGGCATAGCGGAGGTGCGGTCAATTTGCATGTTACTCTATTATAATGTAAGATAGAGGCCTGGCACAGGGGTGGGGGCCAGCTGGTTTGCCCTGAAGGGTGTCCCTGATCAGGGTGAGGTTCCCTTGGGGCGTGGGGCGGCCTGAGTGAGGGGCCTGTGGTGGTTTGCAGGCGGGCTATGCCCCCTGGCAACGCAAGCAGAGGCCCTGGTATCTGGAATTTATTTTCCTTCTACAATTGAAACTTTGTAGCCTGGAGCAGAGCCAAGCCTGGGGCTCCCTCCAAGGCCCGCAGCCATTTGCGTTGGGGTTATAATTGAAACTTTGTTGCCTTAAGCGAGTGGGCCCGGCCAGGGTGTGCGAAAAGTTTTGCTTCCCCTGTTGCCGGCGGCAACCCTGGCCTGCTCTCTCAAGCTCCATTCTGCCGCCATTTGTTTGAATTTGTTTACCTTCTATAATTTAAACTTTGTAGCTTGAGTGGAGGCTTAGGCCTGCAACGGCTGGCAGAAAGCTTGGCTTCCTGTTACCTAGGAAACCTTGCTCTCTGTGGCTGTAGCCATCTTGGTTTGGGTTAATTTGCATACTCTCTCTGATTGGATGGTGGGCGTGGCTTGTGGGCGTGTCGGAGGTGTGGTCAATTTGCATATTTGTCTATTATTAGATAGGCTTTTGTATAGTTTCACTTCTCTTTTCCTTCTTTACTTTCACCAGAATTAATTTTTGGAGGAGAAGCCAGTAATCCATACTCTTTATTCACAGTGACAAGAAAGTTCAACTTGCTTTCCTAATTCCAAGGGCATGCTGCCCTGCCTGTCTTATCTGACTCATTCTTCCTTCTTGCTTGGCACATTGCTGCTCATTTGTACATCTCAGGTCATTTGTGATGTATTCTTTGAGAGATTTTCTCTCTGTAGATAGAATAGGGCTGCTTCTTTTTTGTGTTACTATGGTACTTAGTACAAGACTCCATCACTGTTCTTTTGAATTGTGTTGCTCTCCTTTTTTCACTGTGTGCCATTAGGTTTGGGAAAAGTTATTTATCTTTGAGTCCTGAACTCCAACTATGGAGTTTGGCTCATTGTATGTATCCAGTAAGTATTGTTGAAATGAATTTGAAAGAAACACACACACACACACACACACACACACACACACACACACACACACTAGTGGTCTGTGATAGAAAACTATGACTAGAACCCAGGTTTCCTGGTTTTTCTGTTCATCACCCTTCTCAGAATAATTTATAGTCTCCAAAATTCAGTCTTGAAACAATATTAGTTCCCTAGTTGAAGATAAAGTGGGAAGTGCCATAAGAGTACTTGAATCTAAATGGGCAAGCTGTGCCACGCAGTATAATTAGATAGAGCATCAATCATATAAACAAGTATTCTCAAGAAGCTTAACAACTCATGTGATAAAATTATAAGTGTAATAAATTGCAACAGAAATAATGAAGAAATTAAAGAATACTGAGCAGGATAAATAGGGCAGAGGTAAATGGTTTGAGATTACCAATTCAAAAGTAGTGGAGAGGTAGATGGGACCTAGAGTTTTAGAAAAATCATTACAGAGTACATTGATTTTAGAAAAAAAAAAGAAAAGCAACCCCGTAAGTGTGAAGAAAATTTGTGGGCAGAGAAGAGGTGCACTCAAAGAAAAGAGAGAGGACGAGAAATGTCTTTGAAAGGCAAAACCAGTGGGCTAAGTTCAATGTGGTTTTAACCTCTTCCTATTTTATGGTTAAGTTTAATATTAAGTATTTGGAAGATAATTTAAGCAGAAAAAAAAAAAACCCTGTGTGTATTTTTCATGTTTCTTAGTCTACACAATGTAGACAGAGTTTTGTAAAATCAAAAAAATAAGCAACAGGCAATATTTCCCCCATGTGGTCTGGCCTTACTTGGCATAAATTATTCACAGATTACTATTAACCAGTCAGAATTCACACTCTTGTTCAGACTCAGTTTTATTAGTATATATATATATATATATATATATATATATATATATATATAAATTCATCTATCATGCTGGTCAGAAAAGATAAAAATCAATCCTTATTTTGCAAGTGAAGATGCTGAGGTATTGGAGAGTTTAAGGTTTTGCATCATCTTGGACTGAGAAATAATTTCTGTGACTTAGTCTGTTGACATTTTGCTTTGTGTTCATCCATATAATATCTCTTGGTGTATTTTGACATTGATTAAATGGAAATCCAGGGGCCCAAAACTGTACTCACTGATAGGAATTTAAGTCTAAACATCTTTTAAGGAGTAGCTATACAAAAGTTCTTAATTAGAGATGATGAAACTGAGGCACCTAGAAGTTGAATGAATGTTTTTAAACAAATAAAAAAAAGTTATCCCTAGTATAAGGATTAATTCACTAGATAGTCAAGACTGGAACAAAATTTTACTCATTTCCAGTACTGTTTTTATCTTCTGGATACAAAACTACTTTCTATGCCCTGATTTTTAAAAAAATTATAATTCATGTTCCAATAAAAACTCATCACTCTCAAACATGACAAAGCCAACATTAATCTAGGCAGACTGGGGTGAAATTAGGAGTGCAAAAGGATCCTTTCACCACTGAAATGAAATAAATTATAAATTACAAATAAGTAAAGGAAAATAAATGATATAAATAATATAAAATAAAATCACTTGACATATCATCTGTGTGGAATTTTATTTAATATTTTAAAGAACTCTTCAAAAATAGCTACTTCAAGTAAAAACTTTTTTTCTTCTAGAAAAGGAACCCATTAATAACTTAGGACAAATTAATTTACCATGTCTCAGTCACTGACCCAGAGAAGACTAAATATATGAGGTGTAACATTTGATGGAGGAGTGGAATCAAGAAATATGAGGCATTATTGAAGAATAAGTATTACACTGGTAGAAAAGACTGTGAGATTCCCCTATTGATGGTAAATATACCCATTCTCTTGGTTTCTTCTCTATTTTTTATACTTATTCTAATACCAATATACTGGTTTCCTAGTAATATTAATGTACCTTGAGATCTTATATTTAAAACACTATTTCATAAATTTCTTATTCTAGACTGCACAGAGAAAGATTGTAACATAGAAAGATGTAGTAGCCAGCCTCTAAAATGTCCAAGATGATGCCACTTCCTACTTTTCACAATCTTGTCTTGTCCCCTCTCGCCTTGTATCCGACCACACAGCATATGGCAGAAGTGAGAGTGTGTCTCCTCTGAGACTAGGTGATAAAAGTCTAGAGCTCGTGTGGAAGAACTGAGACTTCTAGCCAACAGCCAGTGAGGAACTGAAGGCTCCATCCAACTGCCATGAGATTGTGCCACTTTAAAGTACATGCTACCTGAATAAAGGCTTTAGGGATGTTACAGGTTTAGCCAACAGCTTGGCTGCAACCTCATGAGAAGCCTTAAGTGAGAATCAACCATGATTTCTGATGCTCAGGAATTGTTAATAATTTTTTTTTTGTTTTAATCCATTATGTTCTGGGGTATTTTTACATAACAATAGATAACTGCTATGTATGCATAGTAAATTTTAAAATGTCATTAATATAAATAAACCAGTAATCACATGATGAGGGACTTCTTTACCTACTGTATATTAACATGTGGTAAAAACTGCTGCTTGGCCAAAAAATAAAATCTGTTCTACCCTTAATGTATAGCAATAGAATTATAGCTAAAATATGACTTCCCAGAAAAAAGATAACATTCTCTTAATACCCTTGTATTTATGTGATATTAGACTAAATGTTTGTCAATAAGATGCAAGCAGTCTTAACGTCTGTAACTTCTGATTCATCACCAATTTAAATGTTATTAATGTGGCCTGACCTATCTTCTCTCTCCTTTCCAATGAGATGGATGCAATTCTAAATGTTGTACATTCTGCATGTTCTAAAATTAATGGAAACTAGTCCCTGAACAATGATTACAATAAAAACTAGCCTTGGGATTGTTTGTAAGAAAAAATATTCTGTTTTGTAACTCACTGTACTATTGAGTTTGCTTATTTAGAACAGTTTAGTCTTTACTCTTATTAACAGAAGGTATCAAAAAAGCACCTAATGGAAGGATCAGTATTTTTATGTGTATATGTAAATGACAGAGAGAATAGATAGAAGAGATATGAAAAAAACTGGTTGAGATCAGCAATTGATAAAGAGTAACTGAAAATAGGAGTGCAGTTCAAGCTAACTAGGAACCATGGGAACCCCAGTGAAATGCAGAACAAAGATAAATCAAGTATATACTTTAGAATAGTTATTTATCACTTCCAGACAAGGCATTCCTCCCACTAGAAATCTACTTCTAGTATAAGCTTTAACTGTGTCTTGTCACCTAGTGCAATGCAAGACCAAGAAACCATGTTGTTGTTTTTTTTCCTAGATTCATTTCATTTAAGTAAGTTTTAAGAAATACCAATGTCACTTAAACCTTCTGTTCTTTTCCCTCTTTTGCTAACTTATTCTCACCTTACCTTATACATCTAAAATGATATTTTTGTCATTATTCAGGTAAGGTTAATTTATTGAAGCTGGCTAGATCTATAGAGCCAGGTGGATGGATTGTATAAGTGAGTTAAGAGTAAAATTGTGAAGTAGGTTTTTGTCATCCTAAACCAGCAGTTCTATTTATCAGTTTCTTTTGTGGCCAATATAGGGTCATCAGGGTGGATAAGAATGTTTTGGTAATCTTTAATGAAAAACAAAAAAAAATTAATAAAAAAAGAAAAGTTGGAAGATGCAGGAGAAGAAAGAGATAAGAGCAAGTACAAGTGCCATATTTAAACAAAAGAGGCACACATCTCACATACAACATTAATTGGCATTTTTTTCTTCAAGTAAAGTCTCAATTCTTAAAGTCTGTTTATAGAGAAATAGCCTCAGGGTTCATTTGAGCATTGTATATTCATTTCTGTTACCACCAAATAAACATATCTGAATAGGGTGGGAGAGTCAACTTATGACTGTGCCAAGTCAATGTGCTCTTATGACCACTGGATGGTGTTGGCTTCATTAGTCAATAACTGACCTACTCAGCCATCAAGACTTTGGGTTTTCTAATTTTGAGGTTACTTTAAATATTTTCTATGCCTTAGGAAAGTTAGATGCCTTCTAAACCAGTAATCACATGATGAGGGAATCATTTTAATTAAGGGCATATTAAAAATAAAAATTCATGACAAGATAACATCTCAAACATCAGCAAGCTCCATAAATGCTGGCCATGGTGCTAAGCCACCAATCAGTCTTTTCTATAGCTGCAGCTTATTTTATTTTTCAGAACCATCTCTAATTAGACTCTTGAAATGAGACCCCACAAACAAACTCAAAATTACATTTGAAAAATGAGAGATTCAATTCCAAATATTCTGCATATTCTAATACACAGCAGAGAGTCCAGAGAAACATGTCCAGCATAGCAAGTGATGGCAGGGAACATGAGCAGAATGCATAATGCAAAATCCATACTCAGTGGTTAGCTTTTTGTGTTTTTCTTTTATAATTAATGAATACTGGAAAATTCTGTTTGCGAAGTAGTTGGATTAAGACCATAAATTATTATTGAAGCAGTCAGGATCAGGTTTGACATTATTATGGGTACAGAGAAGGGCTTAAGCAAAAGGAAATATAACAAAACCAATTTCACCATAGACTAATTGATATAAACAAGAGTTAAGTTCTTGCAGCATATTTCTTATCACAAAAACATCACTAAATTTCTACATAAAGAGACAAACCACTTCTAATATTAAACATTGACATGAATGTGAGCTCTACATACATTTAAGAAATATTTATAAAAATAGTGAGATTAATATTTTCCAAACTGCTGACTTCAATTCAGGGTGGCAGGGTGGCCAGAACCTCTCCTGGGAGCTCAGGGAGCCAGGTGGGACCCACACTGGATAGGATGTCCTTCCATCACAGAGCCACTCACACACACACTCACTCAGACTGGGACAGTGCAGACACACTAATTCATCTTTGGGATATGGGAGGAAACCTGAGCGCCAAGAGAAAATCCCTGCAGAGATGGGGAGACCGTGCCAATTCCACACAGACAGTGGCTCCGGCAAGGAATCGATTTCTGCCTCCCTTCCCCCCACCAACATTATAAGGAAATGACATTAGACAAAAGGACGTTTTTGTTTGGAGTGTGAGAGTGCATTTATCCTACTCAACCAAATGAACAGCAACCTTAAAACTAGGTGCAGCTGATTCCTTCAGGTCTCTTCCATCCCTGCCTTCTCTACAGGCTCCCCTGACTGACTTGGATGGTGGTGGTGGTTGCAGGGGGGGGGGGGGGGGGGGCAGAAATCATGGCCTGGTCTCATCTTCAGCCCCTTTTCCTCTGCACTTAAGTTTAGTGGAAATAGACCCCACTCAGTAACATCTGTTTTTTTGGGCCTCACTCCACTCTTGTTTTTGATACCCCAAATTAAGGTGTATGAGTCATAATATACCTTTAAAACTATCTCACTTACCTCTAGAATGCTGCATTGTCTGAAATTATGGAGGATCCAAGGCAAATCATGCCACCCTTCATTGAACACATAGAGGTTGAGGGCCCTCTGTGTGCCAAGCAGTTCACAATAGTGAGCTTAACTCAACTGCCTGGTCCTGCTTCCATGGAGGTTTAAGATGCTTTTAACTTTTGTATCACATTTCATCGTATCTGCCAGGTAATATTTTTTAGAGCATATGGCATGCAACTGTGATAATTTTTAATATATTACAAATGTTTTATTTGTTTGATTTTATTTATTTTTTGTCCATTTCAGTGAGCTTCAGGGAGAGAGTAATTCAAAGGTTCTTCCTGAATTCTCTACTCACCTTATTTCTCTGAACTTTGTCTCACCTTGACCTTCAGAGAATATGTGCTTTTATATCTATCCACTTGTGTGGTGACTCCTCCTGTTCACTGGTTTGCAAGTCCTTCTGGAACTTGGTTATTTTATTTCCTGAGTCCTTTGGTTTCTTTTTTGGCCCCAGTTTTATTGTTTTTGTCCTAATTCCTCAGATAGCCTTCATGAATGAAATTTGTATATTGTAGACTGAGCTGGATTTTGCTGGGCATGAAGACCAGGCAGCTGTCACGGAATTCTTTTAATACAGCCTTCGAAAACCTGCAGAGCTTTGTGCAGAGGAGTCTCCACATTTATTTTTGTATTTTGCTCCATGCAAGAGTCTCTGGAATAAATTAGTCACTGGCATGCATAATTATTCAATAAAAATTCCAGACACTCTCTGACTTAGACCAGTCTGTGTCTTTGTAGAGACTTTTGAAAGGTAAATGTCTGAACAAGAAAAAAGTGTGACTCACCATTCATTCCATTTACTCATTTTGCTTTGAATTATATCAGCCATGCTCTAGCTAGGTGGCTCAGTTGGTTGGAGTGTCATACCATACACCAAAAAGGTTGTGCGTTGAATCCATAGTTGAAGGCAACTGATTGATGTTTCTCTTCCACATCAATGTTCTTCTCCCCAGTCTTCTCTAAAATCAATTAAGAAAAAAGAATGATGCCAGGGTTGGTGATGTTTTACTGTATTTAATGCATAGTGTGATATTCCAGATTACATGTTTAGATGTTCAACATAATGTGTTTTAAAACACCCTACACAGTATTGAATATGTTACATTTGACATTCTTTAAATTTCACAGTGGCCTTCAAACCAAAGATGTATTGATTTAACAGGTGTGAAGGAATGTGTGTGTGGGGAAAATCTCATTGTATTTTTATTTCTTGCATTTTATGTGTAAAGGAGATGCCCGTCATTTTAAGACATTCATGTGAGTTTTATGCACATTACAAGGGTAAAGGAAACTGCATATAGTTGGAGACTGTGATTTCAACTGCCTGTCATTACCCAGGCCCAGAATACACCAAGGTCTGTCTATCCTGACATTGTTGAAATTTCCAGGATGCCCAGCACTAGGACAATCTACTAGAGATAAAAGTCAGATGGTCTAAATTTTTAAGTTACTTGCTAAGTATGCAGCCTAATAAACTCTTGTTCTTTCATGCCTATAAATTTTTACTGCTGTTTCACTATAACCACATTCTGCTCTTTCTTGATTTATTAAATTCTACCTATAACAATTTCTTTCATCAAATCACATTAATTGACTATCATGCCACTATGGGAAAAACATGTACTCATCTTTTAAAAAGTTTTCTTTTCTAGTGCTGATTTTATTATACAGATATTAGAGTCAGAAACACACACACACACACACACACACACACACACATAAATAAATTGGCATGCATATTTTATTTATTCAGAGGAACACTGTCAATACCACATCTTGCTAAGTTTGTTTTATGTGTATAGGTTTCAAAATGTGTTTTGTAACTAATCTTATTTGTATTATGTGTGTGTTTTAAATTTTCTCACATATTTTGTATTTATTTTTCTACCTGTTTAGTCTTGTTATGTAATAAAATTAATGTTAAAAGGAAAAAAAAAAGAGAGAAGGAAAGAGCTTATCTGGAAAAGGAAAAACAATAAACCTTGTTTAGTTGTCTCTTCCCCTGCCAGTGTCTATTAAAGTTCTGTGCTTCTCATGAAAAGGTTCCTTCTCTCTGTCCCTTTCAACAGTAACCTTTGTGGCCTTCATTCATCATTTATTTAAAAAATATCCCCCTTGTCCCTAGCTGTTCTGTTGGCATTTTGATTAAACAGATGATATTTCTGTTTACTCTCATAGCCAATTAGCCAACACAAAAGTGAGGTTGAAGAAACAAACTTTTAGCTGGATTTTGCATTATAAAAAGAAATTCTGAGTTATGTAGCACCCACTGACACCTGTTAAGTCAAGTCAAGAGTAGTCTCTTGAGCTTGTTATTCCATTTCTAACTCTGGGCTGAGTACTCTCTGGAATATCAAAAATGAGCAGATGAGAAACTACTGATCTAAAATAGCTTGTGTTCTAGTATTAAAAGCATGACCTACATACAGTGCATAGTTTAAAGAAGAATGTAAAACTGCTGAACAAATTGCCAATATTCTGGTAGAGGCTCCTAGAAAAGAGAACTATTGATGTGGATATTGCCACAAAACGTTAAAGCTAGCAAATCATCAAATGCTAATAATTTCTCCCATGAGAAAATTGAGTTCGATGAATGATATTTTATTAAACCTAACTTATTATCAGGAATATGAAGCATAGCAATTTTAGATTTATTAAAGTGTGAAAAAGTGCACATATAAGGGTTGATGAAATATGATGTATTCATATTATGTTGTAATACTTGTAAATATGTCTTTTTTTGGTATATGAATGAATACATTTAGCCCATGGTCTTAAAGTTTAAACACTCCACTCTAATGCATTTTTATCTGCTTTCCTCCCACAGCTGACCTATGTAATCGTGACTGCTCAGCCTTCAAATATATTCCCATGTTATCCCATTTCCCAGCTTCTAACATTGCCACACTAGACCAAACACTAACCATAGTAATTGGCTGCAGCAGCAGCCCTCCAAATGGTCAGAGTTTTTAAAAATGCTCACCTAAAATCCATTCACCAGAAAATAGCCAAAGAGACCTAAAATTAGTCATGTTGCTTCTCTACCTTAAAGCCTCATTGTGCTCATGATAAACCTGAAACTATTTACCACCATCCACCTGTATTGCTCCTGCTTCCCTCTCTGATTTCCATCCCCACTTCTTATTCCCCAGCCCCATTCAGATGCATGTTGTTCATGAAATCTCCTGACCTGTTATGGCCCTGACATCTTTACAACCTCATAACTGCTGTTCTCTCTGTCTGGAGACATCTCTCAGCGAGGCAGTGCCGTGGTGAAGAGTCCAGGCTGTGAACTCTGCTGTCCTGGTTGGAGACCCAGCTGTGACACCTACTGGGTGCATGGCATGAGAAAGTTATCTAGTTCTGACATTCTCAGTCTACCTGAAAAATGAGGATAACGTTTGCATGTACTTCTGGGAGTTGGGATGAGGATTAAGTGTCTCTGTTTGTGATAAGGGCTTAGAAAGTGGGGAAGTGGGGAAACTGGCTACATAGTGAGTGCCACTGTTATCTTGTTAATGGTCAGATCTCTTTTTAAATATCCCCTCTGAAAGTTATTCTTTGTCTGCTTTTTATAAAACACACAAATTCTACTTCCTTCATTTTCTTAATTGCTTTTATTTTTTTCTCATAGAATTAAGGAAAAAACCCTAACCCTAACTCTGAACCATTAACCCTAACCCTAACCCTACAAGTAAGTAAAATCATCATATCTACTTACTTATTTAGTTATTTGTCTTACCTTCAAAAATGTAAGTTCCATGAGCGCAAAGACTTTGCTATTCATTTTTTTATTCCTCACCCGAGGATATTTTTCCATTTATTTTTAGAGAGAGTGGAAGGGAGAGGGGAAAACAAAGAGAAATATGAATGTGAAACAAACCTCCTGCATGCACCCGGGCCAGGGCTTGCCTGCGCTGGGAAGGACCCTGCAACCTAGGTACGTGCTCTTGACCGGAGTCGAACCTGGGATCCTTTGGTCCACAAGTCAAAGTTCTATCCACTGGTCCAAACTGGCTAGGGCAGGACTTTGTCATTCTTGTTCCCCACTTTATTTCTACTTAAAGGAACATTGTCTGGCACACAGCAAGTCCTTTCTAAATATTTGTTCAAGGAAAAGGAGAAATTAGAAGTTTAAAATACAATTTTAAAGATTTTGGTCGTTTTTATTTCCTAGCCACAATTTCACCAGACACTGGCCTTGTGAGGTATACAAAAAAATCACAAAATTCCGTAATTCGGGTAACATATTTCCTATTCTGATCAAATCCCTTCCTCCAAAAGAGCAGGTGAGCCAGTGAAGAACCTATATATTCACACGATGTAGTATGAAACATTCTGAAATTGTACCTCAACTACGTTAGCTTCAGGCTTGAAACACCCACTGTTTGCTTGAGACACCATCTCTGAAGAGTCTCTAGTATACCTATGTCTTAAGGAAGAAGTTATTTGTGGGCAGAGCCCAAGAATACTCTTAGGTGAAAGAATTATTGGATCTGAGACTGTAAGTAATACAAGCATAATATTTGAAATGACTAAGGGAAATATGAAACATTATATAAGGGTGGGCTCCAAAGAAATACTTGGATTCATCTGGACCTTTAAGATATAAGTAATTCAAACTAAAATTTTTGGCGATGGTGGCTCAGTTTAATGCTTAAAGCCTCTGGTTCTAAGAATTTACCAATGACATTAAGTGAAGATTTACTGTAGTTTATGAAAAGGAGAAAACCATTCCAGAAAAGTGCATCGGAGAGGATCCCTGCAATCAGGGGAGTAGTTTCAGCTGGATCCTGAGGAGTTAGTGGTGTGTCAGTGCATGGAGATAACCAAGATGCCGTCCACATTTCAAATGTATTGGCAAAATACGAGGAGACAGGAAAATCACATAATCACTTGAGAAACTCCAAGTCAATGTGAACAGAGCAGGATTTATAGAAGAGATTAAAGAGAGAAACCTGAAAAATGGACTAGAGCAATACTATTGAGCTTTCAATTCAACAGTTCATGGTCCTTATTCTTTAACAATGGGAGTTGAGTAAATGTTTTTGAAAATAGCTGGTGACAGAATGAAATAATATTTTTAAAATGTCACCTCATTTCCCATAATGAAAATAGCAGTTATAAAGATAGAAAAAGATCTCAAATTTCCTTTTCACAAAAGCAGCAATCAGATATTTTAGACATTATGGAATGAACTCCTCTTCCTCTCTTGCCTCTTCTTCACCCAACATCACAATTTTCTTTGGTAACTGCAAAACAAAATATCTTCACATCCTAGGTAAAC
Organism: Eptesicus fuscus; assembly: GCF_027574615.1. Classification (NCBI taxonomy): domain Eukaryota; kingdom Metazoa; phylum Chordata; class Mammalia; order Chiroptera; family Vespertilionidae; genus Eptesicus; species Eptesicus fuscus. The sequence continues at coordinate 51,191,441 of NC_072488.1, forward strand.
TTGCCCAGTGATTGAAATATATGCCCAACATCTCGCAGCTAATAAGGACACAGCATAGAAATCTTGTTTCTGAACTCCTAATCCATGACTCCTCACATGTTGTTCCAATTATCTTTACACAATTAAGTAGTAAATGCCTATGACCAGTTTAATACATTTTAATCAAGGACATTGATGCACTCACCATCTATTCTAAGAAATCATTTTTTTTTTTTTGCTATAGGGGCTCCCAGCATGCCTTATCTAGATTAGGTTAATTCATTCCCGCCTCTTTGGAATTATAACATTGGCATTTAAAATATATATTTAAATAAATAAATATTTAAAGTAACTCGTTATTTTTCTTTTATAAGTTTATCACATATGACTTGCAAATTTATATAAAAATAATAATAATAATAATAATATCCCTTTTATATATTATTATATACAGTTTACTGATTTTACTTCCACATTCATAAATTTATTTTTCTGTGTTCTATGTTTGATTTTGCTGTCAACATTGTACTGGTCACATAATAAGCCATGAGTAATATGCCTTTTATTTTATTTTCATTCCTATTCTCTAGAATATCTTGTTTAAAATTAGAACTACCTGTGAATATTTAGGTATAACTCACTTATATAAAGCAACTGAGATATGATAGCATATTTAGTTCTTTCTTTTAATTTCTAATATTGTTTATGCCTAAATGAATCTAGCCAACCATTTTCAATGTTATTTCTTAAAAGGAGATTCTTCGATCTTTTCATTCCCTATTTTATTTCTGTTTCAATGGATTCTATAAACTTTACCATTTTCTTTACTCTTGTTTTTTGCTTCATTGAACTAATTCAAATATAAAAAATCTCCCTTTTTAACATTTAAAATTGGTTTCTTAGTTTAATCATTTGAGATTTTCATCATCTTGAATATAAATACTTGAGGCTGCAAATTTTATTTTATTGCTACCTCAGTGTTATTTTTAAGTTTTAAATATGTTATTTTCTTATCCTATTTTAAATGTTTTTCATATCCATTATGATTTCTTATTGGATTAATGAGTTGTCAAGAATTATTTTCTTTCATTTTCAATCATAATTATAATTATAAACCAAATTGCATTGTGGTTGAAATATGTGAGATGTGTTGTGTGGTCTAGCACATTGTAGATTTTAACACATTTCAGGTATTCTCCAATTATTGGTTGCAATTCTCCTAAATTTATATTTCCATTTTTTCTTAGTGAATCTACTAATTAAAAAGTGAGGTAAAAGATCTATCAATTTCTCCTTGAAGTTCTGTTGGTTTGTGTTCAAGATATTGTGAGATGATGTGTTTTTAAGTGTATATGAGTTTAGATTTGTATATTGTGTTCTAATTATGCTAGTAAATTAAATTTTTTAACATTTTAAAGTAATTCTGTATATATTTTTTATTTAAAGTGCATTATTTGTTGCTAATAACTGTTAATATGACTTCACCAACTTCATTTAGATTTGTACTTGCTTGATATAACTTTTTCTATTTCCTTTCTTAGGATTTCTCTGTATTTATATCTTACTAGAGTCCCAGTGAATGAAATTGCATGAGACCCAGATTCCCTCCCGCTGCTGGTGCAGGGCCCATCAATGCACCTCCTGGTGACCAGTCATTTGGTCGTTACGGCATTATGGCATTATGGCCACTGGCTTTTAAATATAGGTATGAATTCCAGTTCACAGCAAAAATAAATAAAAAAACAAAATAACAACAAACAAATCTTACAAACTTTAATTTTTAGAATATAGTCTGCTCTTCTTGTCTTTTAAGATTTCAATTCCTTTGTATTGCTACTCAATAAATTTAGTTAGTGTAAATAGTTAAAAATAAATGCTGGATGCACAATGATGGATTTGAATTCTAGATCTGAGACTTCTTAGAAATGAATGTCCCTGGCCAAGTTAATAAAACTTTCTGTGACTTCTCATTATTTGTTAATTTAGATTTATAGTAGCAATTCTCTCACATGGCTCTTGTAAAAATTAAATGAAGTGATATTAGTAAATCCTTTGCAATACTGACTGGTATGTAATAGATACTATATAATTGTTTGCTATTATTATATTTAAAACAAATTTCCCAACTTTCTATGTTTTGCACTATTGTATTTTTTACTGTTTTATCCCTTACCTTTATTGATCCACTTAAAAATAAATCTTTTAATCCCATTCTATTTGCTTTACTATCTTTAAAAAAATCCATCATGATTTTTTTTTAGGAAAGAGTAAAAATGCTATCCAAAAATTAAATATTTCCAAACATTAAATAACAAATTAATTGCATTACATATTAGACTCCAACAGAACCCATGGTTAACAAATATCTTGTCCGGCAATTTCCAAAGTATAAGAATAAGTGTATAATCCTTCCTGTTATGTTAAAATTTAATATCAATATCTCTTCTACTGAATATTATTATAAATATTTAAAATATAAGCAAGATAATTGAAAAAATACCTTAGCATAAGAATATAGCATGGTTCAAGCAAAAACTGATTGATGATGAATTTTAAAAGAACTTTAGACTATCTATTAGGGATTGCCTTTTTTGGTTGAAAAAATTAATTATAAATAACATTAAGATAGGAAGAAAAAAGGCTAATTCTCAGGAGCATCTCAATGCTGTCAGTGAGAAGGGGTAGCATTTTCAGTGATTTATATCTTGCTCTTCTTTGATTTTAAGATCAAAGCCCTTTTCCTCTCTCTTTCATTTTAACATGCCATTAATACATTCTGTGAATCACCTTCATCAATCTGTGTAGCCTCTATGCTAATTCTCTTTAGGTGCCTCAAAGCATAGGGCACTTCACTTTGTAGGGCTTTCCGGACATCCAGACACTGAGTGAAAGTAAATTTACCTTCTATGTGCAAAACCCAATACTATTTCTATCCAGATTCAGAGCAAATCCTGGGATATTTAGCATCTCAAAATGGAGAAAACGAGACTCAGAAACAGCATCTCAGTGGAGAGTTTAAACAAACTCCAAAGATAGAAATAGTACCAGCATAAACCGTATAATTCTGAATTACAGTTTCTCAGATTTGCGGGAACCTTCCATTTTATTTGATCCAATCTTCTCATTTTACAATCATGGAAACTGAGACTCCAAGAGAGAGTAGGTGACTTGTCCATTGCAATAGAGACTTAAGTATCAGTACAGAGAAATGGCTTCTATGCTGTTTCTCATTTGGCAATACTTCCACTTTGACACATTTCAATATATTGATTATTATTGTTTTGTTTTTTTTAAGGGAGGAGGGTTTATCATATATAGCTTTGCTTTCCCACTGGATCGTAAACTATTGAGGAAAGAGCTACATCCTTTTTACATCTGTCCAGTAGCTCCAAATCCCTTCTCAAATTAAACTCCAATTGCAGGCTTGGCATTTATTGGAAATTTAATAAATTGCTGAATAATTTATTTACAGAGGAGCACCTGTAGAAACCTTGCTTTTTGTAAAGTGAAAAGCCATGGAAATGGATAGTACTTTTATAAATGCTGGTGACAGAGATCAGATATTGCACCACATTTTCATAGACTGATGAAAAAATCACCCATAATGCCATTTTGTATGTGGAGATACCCAATAGGACTCACCTTATAATGTATATATACTAGCCCTAGCCAGTTTGGCTCCATGCATAGAGCATCAGCCCCACAGACGGAAGGGTCCTGGGTTGAATTTTGATCAAGGGCACATACCTTCGCTGTTTCTCTCTGTGACTCTCCCCCTCCCTTCCACTCTCTCTAAAAATCACTAGAAAAAATATCCTTGGGTAAGAATTAACAACAACAAAAAAAGTACATATACTAAAAAGTAGTGAAAGAGTATGTTAGACTCATTTATGAGTTATAAGCAAAATTCTAGCTAAGGACATTTGAGGCTTCAGTTCGGTAATTTTCTATCAAGATGATATTAAATTAAACTCCCATTTGAAAAAGGTATTTTATTTTGTTGTTGTACTTGTTTTAAATAATAACTCTGACATTTAGTTTAACTTGTCATGAACTATCTCTTTAAGAATAGTGGAATATACACTGAGTGACCAGATTATTATGATCTCTGGACGCATAATAATCTGGCCACTCAGTGTATATCCTATATAATAAAAGGCTAATATGCAAATTGTCCCCTCGACCAGGCTTTCAACCGCCCATGTCCCCTCCCCCTGGCTAGGCTGGCTGGACCCCACCCATGCACGAATTCATGCACTGGGCCTCTAATATATATATATTGAGTGGCCAAATTATTATGCGTTCAGAGATCATCATAATAATCTGGCCACTCAGTGTATAAGGGAAAACGATAGACCTGTTCAGCTGGAAAGAATGAGTCATTGATCACCTTTCATGAGAAAGTCTGAGAGGCAGGAGGACAACTCTGGGAGCTGCTGGAGAAGGGGGTTACATAAATCAGCCTGAGTTTGCCTATACCAAGCTTCAAAATTGTGATGACTTAAAAACAAGGGCTTATGTTTTTATGCTTAGTCCACTGTGCATTCAGCCACTTGTCAAGGGAGGCTGTCCTGCTTCGGAAGGTACAGCAGCTCACCTCCTCATCAGCACATATTCCTTACTCCCAGCAGCCCTTTCACCAAATGCTTAACCCCAGAAGTATCACATTCGCTTTCCACTCATATTCCACTGGTTGAAGTAAGTCATGTAACCACACCCAATGTGAAGCCAGGGGTGGGGTGAGGGGAGTATAGTTTTTCCTGTTGTCTGAGAAAGGAGAGAGAATATCAATGAACCAGGTATTATCTGTGACAGAGATGTGCATGTCATTGATTTTGCATTGTTCAGACTTAAGGCAGAAGATGAAGGCACATGTCATAAGCCTAAAAGGTAACCAAATGAATAAAAAGAAAATTATCTAGTACAGTGACCTCAAATTTATTTTGAAATGAGTAAATTGGTTCTCTGTCTCAGTTCAAGCCTGACTATGAGTTCATAACATTCCCACTGAATTTAAAAGTTACTCCATGCACGTTAAAGAAAAAGACTTTGTCCTCCTTTGGCCTGCACAATCTGAACAACTGAGAAAATGACAAAAGTAGTTTGTTGGGCAAATTTTAAAAAATCAAGTTTCAAAAGTTATCAAATACAAGGTTAATACAGCTGGAAATAAATTAACTGCTAGACATCAAATAAAATAGTACTAGTTTTAAAGTATGTGTGTGTATGTTAGCCTGTTAGCCCCTAGGTCAAAAAAGTAAAAAAAAAAGAGAGAGAGAGAGGAAGGGAGGAACATTTTTTTCCACTTTTAGAAACTACCTATTTTTATTTTATTTTATGGTTTAAAGTATTACAAATAGTAGTACATGTGTCTCCTTTTTTTTCCCCATTGACCATCCCCCAGCTTCCCCTATCCCCGGGCACATGCCCTCACCCCCATCCCCAACCAGTGTCTTGCATCCATTGGTTATGCTTATATACATGCATACAAGTCCTTCAGTTGATTTACCTTTTTTTTTTTTGTAATAATGGTTGTCTAGCAATAATGAAATAAGTAATATTTATAACCAATTACTGATAAATGGACCCTTGGGTTCATCTAAAAGTCTTATGTGTATTTATTTATTGCCACCATTTCCCCCTACCACTTTGCCAGTTGTGGCCTTTATATGGCACTAAATATTTAATATCATCCCAAATACAAATGTTTTATCCACAATTATACTAGAGTAGTCTAGGGTTTTCTTATTTAGATTGTGGTCTCTGTTCATAGTACAAATTTATATGAATAATATGTGAAACATTGACAAAATTGCATGTGAAACTTAAGGCTCGGAGGGATTAAATAACTTGGCAAAAGAGCACAGAAAGTACGTAACAGAATTAAGATTTAAAACCAGGTCTCTATGAATCTTAGAAGTGTATGTGTAATATCAATTTTAGCTTGCTTATAATTTTCTCTGTTACTTCTCTAAGACCAAAAAGTGAAACTTTCTTTAAGATAAGAATTTAAGAATCTTTAAAAGATATTTTACTTGTCCAATTGGGTGATTATTTTTTTGAGCTGCACAATCTCAGATCCTCTTGTCTATGTAATAAAGGTAATTTTATTTCATTTTTTGCTAAGAATAAATGTCTCCAAAGGAAATGCGGAAATATGTATGACAAATTTCTTCAAATTTCCTACTTGTAGCCATCAGGGATTTTTGAATTTGTGAAGAAAACATTCTAAATTACAAAAATTCTTTATCCAGGTGAATGATTTTCCTAAGGAATCATAACATAATTTATTCTAAATCGGTATTATACTTGCTTCAATTAAATAAAAATGAAAAGTTGAATTTACTTGCTCAAATCCAATCACTGAATATTGAAGTATATAGTGAAGTACTGGTAATTAAGAGACCTGAATTATATTTTCAACTTATCATTTGAAAAGAAAATATTATGACTGCTTTTGGATGACAAAGGTAATTTGACAAGGCAAAGGAACATTGCTTCATAAGGTTATTTTGTATATTCTTCTCTGAGAAAAAGACTTTGCAGGCAGCACTTACTTATGTATCATGAAATTGCATCTTATTTCTCACATCAGGTATCTCTCCAGAGGTGCCAAATGTAATATATCAATAGCTGAACAGCTCACTGCCCCAAAGTGTTCTTGTACATGCCTGACTGAGCTATCAAAAAGGCTGCTCAGATTCCAGGCCCTTGTAGATCACTGGTTCTGGCAAATGTAAGTTTGGTTTCTTTAGAGCTCCTACTTTCTTCCATCAAAGGGCAGTGTTACATAGTTCAATGAAAACGGGTGAAATGGACAATTAATAATCTTTACTGTGGGTACAAAAAAAAAAAAATAAATAAATAAATCTTATTATTCCAAGGTAGAAACCTCTGCCATTTATTTGAAGTGAATAATTGAAAATCCCCAACAAGTTATAGTGTGTGAATTCTGAAAGAAACCACATCACTCTACTAACTCAAATGCATTCACTTTCAGACCCATTTCCTGTATCTGGTTGGTTGAGAATAGACCATAACATCTCCTAGGATATTGGGTCATACTTCCTCTATGTGTGACACTCATTTGTGTTAATCACCATATACTTCCAGGCATCATAGCACTTCACTTCTCTGCTCCCTTTGACGGTAAGCATGGTCATATGACTCACTTTGGCCAATAGAAATGGTGTATGTCATGCTTAAAAGAAGCTTTAAAAACTGGTATGCAATTCTATATATTATTTCCTCATGTTTTAATGATCTTGGAATGTATATCACACTAGAGTCTCTGTTATTCTAGATTCTAGAGTAACTATGATGAGCAAAATCCTCAGTTGGGTGTGAATGTGTATAAGAAATACATTTTTGTTCTACTCAAACTCTAATGTTCCCCTCCCCCCTCCCCCACTTACCTTAGCTTAACTACTGTCTCAACAGATACATTGTGTTCTCCTAGAGTTTGCTCATTAAGAAATGAGATAAAGAGTCATAAAGATATGCTGGAGCTCTGCTGAAATGTAGCCCTGAGTGTAGCTCAGATTTTATTTATGAAGAATTAAATTCTGAGAAATTGGTTGTTGCCACTAGCAACTTGCTTCCTTATTAACCACACAAATGATGTTAAGAACGAAAAACATCTTAGTCGACAGAGAGCCAGATAGACGATGAACTATGCACATGTCTTCTCCTAGTCCTCCCACACCTCTGATGACTCTTTCTCCTGGAGCCTGTGTGTGTGCACACCTGAAGCAGCACTGACATTTCCCCAGTGAATTCTGATCCCACTCTGAAATCTCACCTTATCAGGACTTTCTCTAAGTATTACCTCAAGCAGCATCTCTCTCTCTCTCTCTCTCTCTCTCTCTCTCTCTCTCTCTCTCTCTCTCTTTCTTTTAGGGTAACTTTCTCTTGATCTCTTATTTGCACATTTTCTTTATCTCAGAAAATATCTGGAGCTACAATTGCTAGGTTCAAATTTTAGCTCCACTATTTGCTAACTTTAGGGCACTGGACAATTTAACGAAATATTTCTGTTTTTCATCTTTAGATGAAAACGAGGAAGCAGTACTCTCTAACTCATAGGACTATATTGAAGACTTAATGAGATAATCAGCATCAACAGCTTTACACATTAACTGCTATAATTACCACCCATGCCAGCACAGGCAACTCAGGACCCTCCCATTGCATTCTGGGGAGTACCCCATCATGTAATTCATACCATTACAAATATGCATTAATTTCTCTTTTTCATAAGATTTGAGTAAGAGGTCCTTAATTATAGCAAATAGAACTTTTTGGATTCTGCCTCACAATGCTTGTAACACAGGCCCTTTTCCATGGTTTGCTGACTAATAACAGAATAAGCTAGCTCAGAAGGCTTTCAACCCCTGGTAAGGTTATCTGTCTTAGGCTGCTTTTATTCAGAAAATGCAGCCCTAATTGTGTAAGCTTGGCTTGTTTGACCAATCTCTAAACAATTAAATGAAGATTAATGAATTATATTGTTAAGGTCTCTGACTGTGGCAAAATAATGTCTCCAAATCTTTGGTTATCTAACCACACCTGTGCATGTCAGTGGATCAAGCATAGCTCATACCACTGCAGTGATATTTAAGATATATGATATGTTAAGGGGGAGGCTATTTTTCTGGTTTAATTTTTTATAATTTCTAATTATGAATTTTTTTTAAATGGTGGATATAATGGTTTCTTATTATAAGTATAATTTTGTCCAATAAAATTTTTGAGTGGGGTGAACTACAGGTTAAATGAAGATTGTCCACAGATCTGATGTGCTTGTGTCTCTGAAGATGTAAATGAATTGACTTTAAAACTCCTCTGTGCCTGATGTGCAGAAAAAATTTTCATTAATTTACACAAACTCTGAGTTTTATATCCATAGCATAAACAGTTTCTAAGACGTAAAGCAATAGGAGACATTAGCAATACACAGGAATCTGAAATACATTGTAGAAGTCTTTTTATATAAAAAGTAAACTTTGATTTAGCAGATACTTTTAAAATAAAAGTCTACTTTTCATTCAGAGGCAATTTTTTAATGAAGTTACATACACAGTCTCATGTCAAAAATCATAATGACAATGTTAGATTGTTGGAGTGTCTCTTCCATGATTTATTATCTTTCCAAGAAGTAAATGGAGATGTAATGAGTAACAAAATCTATCTCACCTTATAATAGACAAATATGCAAATTGACTGCACCTTCGCTACTCCCAAGCCACGCCCACCAATCAAGCCACGCCCACCAAACACGCCCACCAGGAAACCGTTGCAGGGACATTGGGGTGTGGCGGAGCCCAAGGCCAGGAAAGCCTTGGGCGGAGGCTTTCCTGGCCTTGGGCACCAGTGGGGAGCCTGCACAGATCGCAGGAAACCACTGGGGGTCAGCTCCTGCGATCCTTAGCAGGTATGTTGGGTGCAGCCGAGCCCAAGGCCACCACCTGGGGCCAAGCCCCGACCCTGAAAGAAGGCAGAAGGTGGTGGCCACAGCCAAGGCCTGGGTCCCTGGTGCCGGCAGAAAACTAGTGCAGGCAGCCAGGTGAATGAAGGTCTATTGCAGGAATCTTCGTGCAAACGGGCTACTAGTCTGAAATAAAAGCATCAACAAGAATACTTTCATCATCCAGCAGGTTACATGCTTGACAGGTTTTAGATTCTAATTATTGTGAGGAAAACTGGGAAAGGTGTAATCATTGGTAATCTGTCCTTTTCCCCAGCTATATATATTATGATGATATCTATAAAACAGCATAATTTGCTCCTCAATCAGCATAATATCATGCAATTTTTGCTCCAGGTACAGTCTAAACAGGGTTTGGCAGATCAGTGTTTAAGGTTTTGCATTCTTTGTTTTGAGTTTCTCAAACTACCTGACCAAAATTACAGTATTTTCCGGCGTATAAGACGACTGGGCGTATAAGATTTTCCTGGGTTAAAAAGTCGTCTTATACGCTGGAAAATACGGTATTTCCATCTTAAAGATGAAGTGACTTGTGCTCAAAGCTGCATAGATATTTACCGTATTTTCCGGCATATAAGATGAATTTTTAACCCAGGAAAATCTTATATGCCCAGTTGTCTTATATGCCTGAAAATACGGCAAAAAGAAGACAGATTTCCAAATAACTAAACCATGCTTTTGTGTCCTTTTCTCTGTGATATTTTGCTAATGCAGAAGTAGGACTGAGAGCCTGGGTTTTGACATCATGTGGTTAGGGTATAAAAATTGTGTCTGAGGCTCACTTATGGGTGGCCTGATAGAACCCTCATATTCTGGGTAGATGTCCAAAGAACTGCATCCTTGGAACAAGGATTCAATGGCAGTGAACTAGCACTGGCACAAATAGAGCTCAGTATTGAGTAAGCTGGGGTACAGTAGAAACAGCTCAATTGCCAAAATCGGATTATGGTATCCATAAATCCTTACTATACCTGAGCATAGAAACAAAAATTCTGAGTAACTCATACAACTTAACAAAAGGAAGACAAACAATCCAATAAAAAAATTTGCAAAGGACCTAAATAGACACTTCTTTAAAGTAGACATACAGATGGCCAAGAGACATATGAAAAGATGTTCAAAGTCACTAATCATCAGAGAGATGCAAATTAGAAAGACAATGAGGTACCACCTCACACCTGTCAGAATGGCTACCATCAATAAATCAATAACTGACAAGTACTGGTGGGATATGGAAAATAGGAAACCCTAGTGCACTGCTAGTGGGAATGCAGACTGGTGCAGCCACTGTGGAAAACAGTATGGGGTTTCCTCAAAAATAATTAAAAATGAAATTTCCATTTGAGCCAGTGATCCCACTTTTAGGAATATATCCTAAGAAACCTACAACATCAATCAGAAAGGATATATGCACCCCTATGTTCATGGCAGTTCAAATTACAATAGCTAAGATCTGGAAACATCCCAAGTGCCCATCAGTACATGAATGGATAAAAAGCTGTGGTACATTTACACCATGGAATCCTATGCAGCTGTAAAGAAGAAGGATATCTTACCCTTGAGACAGCATAGGGGGACCTGGAGAGTATTATGCTATGTGAAATACGTCAGGCAGAGAAAGACAAATATCACATGGTCTCATTGATATGGGGAATCTAATGAAAAAAATAAATTGATAAACAAAATAGATCCAGAGGCATAGAAGTATGGAACAGACCAATGAATTTCAGAGGGAGGGGATTAATAGGGGAATTTACATGGATATATGCATAGCCCATGGACACAGACAATAGTATGGTGAAGGCCTGGGGGTGGGGTGGGGTGGGATTGACATACAATGGTAGTGCCTGAGAGGTCCTCCTTCTGGTCTCCCAACTCAATTATTTTTTTATTGATTAATTGCTTTTTATTTATAGAGAGAAAGAGAGAGAGAGAGATTGATTTTTATTATTCTGGCCAGAGTCCCTACTCCAAAACGGAGGTTTCCTATATTCACTTTCACATTATTTAGATATCCATATGATGAAAGAAAACCATTCTTGAACTTATTATAGACCAAAAAAATTCCAGATATATTTAAGATCTCAATACAAAAGAAGAAGAAGAAGAAGAAAGAAGTCAGAAGGTATTGAGGAGACTTTTTTTATGACCTCAATGTAGAGAAAAAAATGTAAGCAGGATACAAAATTCTTAGTATTAAAGAAAAATATTGATATGTTAGAATACATTATATTTAAGAATTCCTGTTCATGAAAAAATAGCAGTAAAAGAGGGGGGGAAAGCACATATTATAAATTATCAACACCTATATTGAACAATGGGCTCAAACCAGGGATCTAATCATTTTCACCTAAGCATTTTATTTTATTTATTTTATTTACTATTAAATTTATTGTGGTGACATTAGTGAATAGTATTATATAGGCTTTGAGTGTTTGTTGCTATAATATATGATCTCTATATTGCATTGTACATCCACCACCTAAAGTTAAATCATCTTCTGTCAACATACATTTGACCCTTTTACTCTTTACTACCTTCCCACCTCCCTTTCCTTCTGGTAACCACCATACTGTTTTTGTGTCTATGAGTTTCACTGTCTATCCCACATATCTTTTAGTTGTCCTTTGCTGCTGCAAAGGAAATTGCTTATATTTTCCTCTACTACTCTACTTGCAGATCAAGGGCTTGACTTGATTCATCCAAGATCAATCCTATTCTCCTCATCATAATCACTAACTCCCTAAACATAAGGTTTGACTCATCAATGATGGTAAAGGGATAGGCTTAGGAGATGGGCCCACATTCAGGCTAATGGGATATGAAGGATTTATTTATAGGCTTTAAGCAAAGGATGTTTTATTGAGCCCAGATGAGACACTCTTATTCTGGATATTGTGAAATGGTAGAGCCATTATTCATTGTAATGAAATTCAGAATCATGTAGAAACCAACCTAGAAAGGAGGGTGCACAAAAGGGATTCTCAGGGAAATAGAACCAGACAAGCAGGGTTGAGTCAGGCTGGAAGCCCTATTGACTTCTGGGTTTACATGTACAACAGCTAATACATTTCTGTATGGTTGGGTCTGTTGGATGGCTTTGCCAGCTTCCTGCATGTAACAACATCTAAACTAAAATATAACCCTTCTATGAGTGTCTTTTGATTTTAAATAAAATGTTAATACATACTTCACTATCCACTTTGTTTGTAGTTCCCTATATTTCACAGGTTCTGTCTCAACTTGTGGCTTTTGCAAATGCCACTGCTTTGGCTTAAAACTTTTTGCCAAATTGGTCAATTATTGACTAAGTCCCACCTGACATTCTGGTTTCATCTGAGATGTGTCTTTCTAATGCCCTAACTAACTCTCACTTTTCCTACATATGTCCATGGTATGTTAAGCTTCTCTTTATCAAAACACCTAACAAACAAGATTATATAGATTTGATTTTTTACTCTGTAATCTCCAGAAATGGGCTAACACCAAGCCAAGTGATGAGCAACTTGATATGCTTTCCGTAAGCTCTGGGTTAGAATATTATAGCATCTGAATATATAAGATTGGAGAAAACATCTGTAAAGAAATGGATGGCTTATATGCACATTAGAAATTATGTTTTTGACTGGTAAAGCTTGAATATATAAAAGTTATTAATGAAATTCAGAAGAAGAATTGCTTCTTCTATACAATTTTATACACTCTGCTCTCTCAGTTCATTCTGGATGATGCTTCTGACACCAAGTAAACTGATGCAATACTCCATTCTCAGCCTTTTTATTTTTATTATTTTAGTTGCTTTTAATTTATTTTTTTTGAGAGAGCAAGGAAGAGAGAGAGAGAGAGAGAGAGAGAGAGAGAGAGAGAGAGAGAGAGAGAGATATGTGAGAGCAAAACATCATTCAGTTGCCTCTTGCAGACATCCCACTTGGAACACTTGGAATCAAGCTTACAACCTGGACATATATCCTGACCAGGAAACAAACCAGTAACCTCTTGGTGCATTGGTTGACACTCAACCACAGAGCCACACTGGCTGGGCTCTCAGCTTTTTTTTTTTTTTTTAATCTATGTCTACAATGGCAACATAAGTGCTCCAAAATTCTTAGGATAGTTACCAGGACTGTGTGCTGACAGATGTTCAGGAAGCTATCACCACTAATATCTCCCGAAACTTCATCAATGACAGGCAGCTGCTCAACACACAAAATGTGTGTGTGAATAATTTGTAAATATGTATGAAATTCATCTTAGGTATCTTTATTTATTTATTTTATTATTTTATTTTTTTCAAATGTAGTCCCTTATTCAATCTGGGCAGCCACAAAGACGGACAGAAAGCGCAGGGATATTTTTCTTTCGCATCCCAGTGCAAACCAAAAGAACGATAGTTTGTTCAAGGTCTATCAGTGGATGCAGGATCTTCATCTTAGGTATCTTTAAATAGCACCTTAATTTATTTTGCAATAAGTGCTTTCATTGAGTGAAGGCCTATGTTACAGGGTGATTTGTAAATGTTTATTTGGAAAACAAAGGGTAGAACATAGGAATTAGAGCGAGGCATTTCTGAGTAGGAACTGCTCTCTAGAATTTGCACACTGTGTAGCCGTGGGCATATGAATTCATTTCTTGTTCTGAAAGATGAGCTTGTGATTACCATTGAATTTTTCTAAGCATTAGAAATAATATATGTAAAATATTTAGGTCAGTTCTTTTACATGATAAGGTTGTGATAAAGTGCGGGTTTTGCGATTATTTTTATTTGCTGCTCCTCTTATTATTAAAGATTACCATTCAGCAAAAAAGGCTGCCAGCTTTATAATATGTAATGTAATCCTTCCATATGTTCATAAAGAAAAGAAAATGCTGACAGAACCAAACATCTCAACTGTTAAACTGAAACCAAAATTTATCTTTGTTTTATTTCAGCTACTTGAAACATGTGAGTGGTTAGGAGTTAGGAGGAATGAGGAGCTTATTAAAAATGTGTGAAAGTGGGGTGAAGTTAGTTGGGGGGAAAGAGGTGGGGTGAAATGAAGGAACAGGGGAAGAAACCAGCATTTAATTGCTTTGCAATGTGTTTCACCTGTGTTTTCTCATGAAATCATTCTAAGTAGAAATTACTGTGTCCATTTTTATGGGTTAAGAAACTGAGGCTCAAACAATTAAAATATCTTCCCTTAGATAACATGGCCAGTACGCCTTAAAGGCACAAATCAAACTTGGGTTTTTATAAACCACTAAATCTGTGATTTTTCTACCATGATATTTGTCTTCTAAGTAAACACTGGGAATACGTATCCATTAAATTTTAATTGCATGTATGCTGGTGCCCATCTTGGCTAATCTCCCACCTAATGTAAAACTAATGTAATTTAATTAAAATAAACTAATTTTATTAATACAAGCTTTTCATGAATGTGTCTCTTACATGAAGGCAAGAAAATGCATGAGATAATTATTTACTCAGATGATAATGCAAAATAATAAAACAAACATGCACTATAACTACAACAATGTAAGCATACTAATTCTAAAACATGAGTCAGAAAGGAATTGCATAAAAATAAAGGATTTGGTAGACTAGGATAAGAGAATTATTACTTTTCTTTCAAAAGTTAAGTACTGTTGAGATATTGCTTTCTAGATACAAAATAAATTTGAAAACAAATACATTCAATATTTTATCATTATAAAAAAAAGAAACAGAAATAAAGTTACCAAACAAATTCTCAAGGAAAAAAATATTCTAGCTTTGATAATATATTTGCAAATGTCATGAAGGATGGTTTTAATTTTTCTATTTCGTTGACTCATTCCAAGGTAATAAAAGATAAACTCATTGAGGATATTTCTTATTCTTACTCCATAGAACATTGAAATGTGCAGCTATTTCCAAATTATTCCATTCATTTACTTATTCCTGGATTTCATAATTGATTCTTCAATGAACTCAACACAGTGCCAGGCTCTGAACTCAATTCCAGGAATCTATGAGCCCATTCCAGCCAATATCTAAGGGGCTTTAAAGAATGAAGACATGTGTCTTCTGGATAATTAGATGAGGCAGAATATTGCAAGTGCTGAAAGGATTTGTGAAGATAACAAGTTCCAGAGTACGTCTGGAAGTCAAGATATTATTTTGGGCTAGTGTTTTTAAGGAAGTCATTACAAAAGTTAGGTCACTTGAACTGAACCTTCCAAAATAAGCTAGATATACTAACCACTTCCTTTCCAGAAAACTAAGAGTATCTTTATCTTTAATTCCACAAAATTATAAACCTAGTAATGACCTCGCTGCAAATTTATTTCAAAGTGAATTATCCAATTTATTATGCTGTCAACCAAGTGGTAAACCATTCGACCATTGCTTTGTTCAACAAATATTTATTGGCACCAATTTTTTTTAGGGTAGTATGCTAAGGGATAATTCATATGCTAATGATGGGCTATACAAACCAGTTTCCATCTTAGTGAAGCCAACAGTCTATCAGGAAATATACAATTTAAATAGATTATTAGCCCAAAGCATAACTTCCAATTGTGATAAGGAGTAGGAAAGAGAAATACAGGTTGGAAAAATGATGTATTATAAGGAAATCCCAGCTTCTCAGCATAGACCACATAGGCTGTGCACTCCACAACTTCAGTAGCATCTTAAAATAATACAATACAGCGTGAAGGTACTTGAACTACATTTTAATTGAGTGGGAAGTTACTACTGGGAGTGACATAATCAGCCACGCATTTATAGATGATGCTCTGCCTCCTGTGTGAAGAATGGATCTGGTGTTGAGAACCAAAATTGGTATGCAATGAAAAATGGCTTTTCTAACTGGTGCCTGGAACAAGTGATAATGGTACTAGGGATGGATTAAAAAAGAAGTTGATAAATACATTTAGAAGACAGAGTTGATAGAACTTGCTATGGGTTGTATATGGGGGCTGACAAGAAAGATGCAGAATTCTTCAGTTATGTTTTACTAACAAAGACCATAGTGTTATAGTAACCAATTTGGAGGGAATATTTTAAAAAATTCTTTATACTTTGTAAGATTTACCATGAAACCTTTTTTTAAATCACATTCATCTTTTTTTAAATATATTTTATTGATTTTTTTACAGATAGGAAGGGAGAGGGATAGAGAGTTAGAAATATCAATGAAAGAGAAATATCGATCAGCTGCCTCCTGCACACCCCCTATTGGGGATGTGTCCACAACCAAGATACATGCCCTTGACCAGAATCGAACCTGGGACCCTTCAGTCCGTAGGCCGATGCTCTATACATTGAGTCAAACCGGTTAGGGCCCATGAAACCTTTAAATGGAAATATTGATTAGGTATTTAGACATATGGGTTAATCTTTTTTATTTGGGATGCTTTGATGAGAGTGTATGAGATATCCTAAAGGGAAGTAATATTGACAACCAGAAATAGTGCTCATTCATGCATTAAAGCATCAATTTTCTAGAAATCACAGAAGTTAAGTGAACTTCATCAGTCTTAAGGCATTAGACTCCTCTGCTCACATGCACTAACCTTTGGGCTGCCAGGAAATCCTTCCCCATCCTCAGGTCTTCAGCTTGGCTCCTGGTATAGCAGCAGGTAGGCTTCTGGTACAGTCACAGCAGCCACCCATCACCATCAGGACGTCCTTGTCAGAATCTGATGAATTTTTATATTCCTCTGTTATGTAGCCCAGGAAAACTCCCAATGAGCTGTGGCTCTCTGGCTTCTAGCTTTTGATTTCAATTATCTGCAATAATAAATCAAGAGCCACCATGGAGTACTGACAAGAACAGGTGTTCCATAGACAGACCCAGTTTAAATTGTGGTTCTACTTGTTTTGGATGAGTTGTTCCATCAGTCTTTCTCCTCTACCTTGTGAATGTTAGATGTGGAAATGTAGGTAAGTATGTCCAACATATATTAGATGCATAACAAGTCTTACTTTCTATTTTCCCATCATAAACAATCCTTACTATTTTCACTCTCTCTCAACTATATTTCTGGTTAATAAGTTCCTTTCCTCCCAATATTAGGAGGCCTATTGCTCCAGCTTGCTACATTATCTGAATCTAATTTCAGCTGATTTTAGATTAGAAAAAATCCACTGAGGGGTCAGCATATTCATATTGCTGTTTGTTTACCACGTACAGAGATATAATTACAGTGTACAATGAATTGGGGAGGGCTTAGTAATCAAAAAACAATTTAAGAAAATAAAGCAGAATAATAATTATCTGCCATTCCACAGGAAGAAGGGGGTTCTGGAAGGCCCTGCACTAATAATACTGCATCTGAGATGGACACTTTTGCTTATCAGAATGCTGTAGGTCCAGGAGTTTGCTTATTACTTACAATAACTTTATGAGGTAAGAAGGGATGGTATGACTCCTCCTTTAAAGATAAGAAAACAAAGGCTCAGAAAATTGAATATGACCAGTGGTAACTCATGGCAGTTCCAAGAGCTGTGAATTTCAAGCCAGACTCATTAAACCAGTTGTTGCTACCAATTACTTAAACTCTTTGAGGTACTCAGTCTTCTCATTGGGAGGAGAGGCATGGGACTTCTTTAAGATCTACTCTATATTTAAAAGTTTGAGACACTCTAATTTTTCCAAAATAAATAGACAATTGGCAAAACTGGGATAACTATTTTATTCTCTAATTCAAAATATATTCCATGTATCGTTCTGCTCAAGGCACTTTTTTGAGCCCTGATGCATAGGAAAAGTGATTTGATCTAAAAAAAAAAGAAAACAACACACCCACAAAAAACATTTTAGCAGCTGCATGGGAAAAATGGAACAGAGCAGACAGGAAGCTGTGAAGTCTTAAAATATTCTTATGGTTGCTACAAGTGCAGGAACAGGTGATCAAGATATTTTGTCAGTAGAGTGAAAGTTCCAAGTGGAAGACCGTGGCACATTTATAAATTACAGTAGATACAATGTAAGAGTGGCCCAAATCAGTAGTTCTGAGACACTGGACTAGTGTCTGGAGGTTGAGCATAGGTGGCTTTTTAAATGACCCAGATGGATTAGAAAGAGTAATGGGGATGAGTATGAGAAGTTTGCAGTGATGTGTGACAGGATCATATAAGGGTTTGACTGAATGTGAAGGGATTACACGATGAGCTTCAGTTTCCTGGGTTGGTCAATAGATAAGTACAGGTGCAATTCTCCAGGGTGTTCTATGCAGGCACTGACTCAGCAACTTCTCACTGGACATCTGTTGAAAATAAACAAAGCACCTCTGTTGCTCTCAAGTTTGGGCTACTAGGGTTGAGTGACCAAGGTATGACATAATTTAGTGGCTAGGAAGCTGGTGAGCATGTCAAATCTTCTAGGTGGTAAGTTTTATCCATTTTGCTTTTGATTAGATGCTATATAACAGGAAAAGATATTCATTTCAGACTCAATACATATATGCAGAATTATTTGGGTAACATGCATACAGGGAATTCTGATGCAATGGTAAATATATTTTCTCAATCCTCTGAAAAATTGTCACAATAATAGAAAATAGAAATAATATTTTTCCTTTGGTGAATAAACGAACAAAAACTGGGAACTTTGAGGAAAGTATCAATGCAGACAATAATTTGAAGACAAAAACTATATTTGTTCTTTATTTTAGCAAATGTTTAAGAAGTGCTTATTATGCCCCAGGCATTATGCTTTATATTGGAAAATATATATATAGTCTGTCATCATATAGATATAGATATAGATGATATAGATATAGATATAGATATAGAGATAGAGATAGAGATAGAGATAGAGATAGAGATAGAGATATATAGATATAGATATAATGATGGACATTATTATAGTCTAGTGAAAAAACAAATATGTAAATCATAAGGAAAAAAATCTGTGAGAAATTTCTCAGATGCAAATTTATCACTGAAATGAATGCATAAAAGGATTTATCTGTGCTTAGGGAAGTCATCATAAAGTACAGGGTAAAGTGAGTACTTGAAGAATGAGCAGGACTTCTCAGATCTACAGATGTGTAAGTGCACACATTATAGAAAAAAAGAACATGTGTCAGAAATTGTTCAAGAAACTACAAGGAGTTCAGTATTTCTGGAGGCTGGAACAAGAGTTACATTGATATAATAAAAGCATTAACAAGCATACAGGCCAGACCAAAGCATGAAGGGTCTTATAACATGTACAAATAAATTTGAATTATATCTTAGAAGTCATCTGGAGACACTAATGAAATTTTACAAAAGGAATAACATGCAAAGTGTCTCAAAAAGTGCATTTTCATAGTAATAAAAATGGATTAGTTTGGGGATAAGGCAAGCATCATAAAAGCAGGGATGAGGTGTAAGGAGTCTTTATTCTAACCCAGGTAAATGAAGGTATGTGCCTGGATTGGAGACGTGGCTATGAAGGTATAAAGGGGAAAATACATGCAGATGAGCACAATCTGAGTAGAATGACTTCCTTTGTTCTTCTTGGGAAATAAAGAGATAATACCATTCAAGAGAGTCATGGTACCTGAACTAGGTGTGGCAAGAGATGAGGCATTTGGATTTACAGCTCTGTGGATATAACTTGGACCTTCTTTCTTGATTTTCTGGACTTTTAAATCAAAAGTTAAATTTCAGAGTGAAGAGGTCATTGAAGGAGAAAATTAGATTCATTATTTACTGCTGATAATTGCTAGTTTTAGTTTAAGGGCAATCAATTCATCAACTTAAATGTAATTTAAATTGCTTTGCTAAATTATTAGGATATCATTGTTAATGCAAAAGTACCATTGCATAATGTTGTTAATCACATTATTGTGTCTAAAAGAAAAAAGGCTACATTGTTTTCAGTATTAAGATAAACCCTTCATTCTGGGGGGGGGGGGGGAGTGTTATTATATATCATTATTATTAACTACCAGAGGACTGGTGCACAAAATTTGTGCATGGGGGAAGGGAGAGTTTTCCCTCAGCCCAGCCTGCACCCTATCCGATCTGGGACCACTTGAGGGAAGTCCAACCACCCATTAAACAGGCGGTTGGACGTCCCTCTCACAATCCAGGACTGCTGGCTCCCAACCGCTCACTTGCCTGCCTGCCTGATTGCCCCTAACCGCTTCTGCCTGCCAGCCTGATCACCCCCTAACCACTCCCCCTCCAGCCTGATTGATGCCTAACTGCTCCCTAGCTGGCCTGATTGCCCTTAACTGTCCTCCCCTGCTGGCCCGGTCTCCCTTAACTGCCCTCCCCTGCAGGCCTGGTCCCCCCACCTGCCCTCCCTTGCAGGCCTGGTTCCCCCCAATTGCCCTCCCTTGCTGGCCTGGTCTGCCCCAACTGCCCTCCTCTGCTGGCCTGGTCACCCCCAACTGTCCTCATCTGCTGGCCTGGTCACCCCTAACTGCCCACAACTGCCCTCCCCTGCAGGCCATCTTGTGGCAGCCATCTTGTGTCCACATGGGGGCAGCCATCTTTGATCACATGGGGGAGGACATCTTGTGTCTTGGAGTGATGGTCAATTTACATATTACTCTTTTATTAGATAGGATAATTGGGATGTTATTCAAGACATAGGTGAACCATACAACTGTTACTGTCAGGAGAAAAATAAACAAAATTCTTGTCTTAAAGCTGTTTATATCGATCAACTGTCATTATGCTCTTCAAGTGTCTTGAAAGCAAGAACCAGAGGAAGAGTTACTCAGTTGTCACAAAGCAAAGGAAGCTTAAGTTTCATGACCCCTCACTTGCCTAAGCTCTCTTAAAAGGGGTTTGAGCAACATTTGCACTGGGTCTTTGTCATAATATTTGACCAAGTGTAATATTTTAACCATAATCAGGTAAGAATAGCCTTTTGCCACACTGACATCCCCATCGCACTTGTTCTTATGTCAGGTGAGACCATGGTTACTGTCATTAAGGAGTGACTAAAGGAAGTTGACAAGAAATACTGAGATCAAAGAAGACAACATAAAATGCGCAATATGCCACTCTAATAAGACTTCAACAAAAACTTGAATAAGTGACAGCAACCCAAAGAGTATTTATTCACTGGAAGAAAATTTGAAATGCCCCAAACTTTCAAAGCCCTTCGGTGAATGGAGTTGATAGGCACTTTTTCTAAATTTGACAAGAATCCTAAGAGAGTTTATGACATCACCAATAATGAATTGTGAAGTGAAAAATGAATACTATAATGAGTACGTGAATGAATAAGAAAATAACCATGATAAATGAATGACTAAATTATTTTTTTTCAGTACAGACAACAGTAAAAAAATAATTTGTTACAAGAAGAGATGAGTCAAAAATGTATGGGTGAAATAACATAAAGCACTGTCAGCTTCTAATTAATAAAAATACATTATTCAATCAACATTTTATTATTGGTGGTATTAGTCATATTTTTAAGATTTATAATTTGTCATTATTAATCATAAGTACATATTGTTTTATAACTAAATTTATAGTTGTAAAAAAGAGCCTCCTAAAATATATATGCTTCAGGCCACATGAAACACTGCAATATTCCTCTTAAGATCTCTGCACCAAAGAGAAAGCTGTGTAGAAAGTTGCTCCGTAAGTATAGATAGTTGAGTGAACAAGAATGTGAGCACTTAGTGACTAACTGTTGAGATCAGTGAAGAGCCGAAACCGGTTTGGCTCAGTGGATAGAGCGTCGGCCTGTGGACTGGAAGGTCCCAGGTTCGATTCTGGTCAAGGGCATATACCTTGGTTGCGGGCACATCCCCAGTGGGGGGTGTGCAGGAGGCAGCTGGTCGATGTTTCTCTCTCATCGACGTTTCTAGCTCTCTATCCCTTTCCCTTCCTCCCTGTAAAATAAAGAGTAAAAAAAAAAAAAAAAGATCAGTGAAGAAAGACAGGCAACACAGTGTCTTCATCCTGTTGTAAGAGTAAGGCAATGTAAATTCCTGGAAAGAGAAATCTCCAAAACATTTTTTTTTTTTTTTTAGTCTCAGTTATATAAGTGAAGTTTTGACAGTTTACGTTGGGCACAAATACCTTCATAAACTACTTGGACATGGATATTGACAGATACCAAGACCTGGGAGAAAGTGGAAGTTAATGTGCATAAGACAAAAAATAAAACAAAATGGTACCTGTGCTCCTGATCGGAGAAGGAATCAAGAAAGGTGAACAATTCAAAGGAAGAGAAGAATAAGGAAAATAACGGGTGAGGAGACATGTGAGGAGAAGTAAGAGGGAAAAAAGGGTGGAGGGAAATTGAACTAGGTGAGAAATGACAGCAAATCCTTCTACTATATGAAGACTGAAGACTATTTTAAGAATGGTGAAAACTTCTGCCCTATTTGGGTAATATACTGCTGGCATAATAAAGGTGTCTATCCTTCATCCACCCAACTGAATCCTTTTCTGACTGAAATGCCAATGACTCTACTCTAGTTAAAATACATAGTATAGTACTTTAAAACGTTTTTAATTTAAAAATGGTCAACTTTTATATATGGCTCAGACTAGAGTACTCCGCCAGGAAGGAGAAAACTGGGAGAAAGAAGAGGACAGGAAATATGTGAAATTTGAGGATTAGTAGGAATGTTGATGCCAACTCTGGACTTTTCCGTAGGCCACTGCTTTGAAGGATTTGAGACTTTCTGCCAAGATATTCATGGGCAGGGAATTGTCTAGTATCACCAGTCTACACTGTCTTCCTTCTTGATAGAGAAAAAAAAAAAATAGAGAAAGCAAGAAAACAAGGGGGGGGGGGGAAGAGAGGAAAGAGAGAGGGAAAAAAGAATGAAAGTAAGAAGGGAAACAGGAAGAAAGGAAGGAGAAAAAGAAAGAAATTACTGATGGAAGAAAACAAAAAAAAGAGAGAGAGAGACAGAAGGTGTTCATTACCACATGAATTTCTCACAAGCATCTCAAACTCAACAGACTAATCTTTATCCATCTACCAATAAGTCAACTTCTAGAACCTCTGTCAGCCCAGGGTAACCACTGAAGGAGGGCCAGAGGACCAAGTATTTGTTGACATGGACTTGGAAGGATACATTTGTATTTAAGAATGAAAATGTAATGCTCTTGAAATAGCACGAACTACATTTGACTTGAACATAATGGAAAGTGGAAAAATCAGCTACTTCCACATAATGTACTAAATGAGAGGAAGCAGAGGCAATTTAGAAGATCTAGCAGAAGCATAGTTCTATGAATAAGATAAAGGTGCAGAGGAATGTTTATGATGATACTGGAGGTTTCAGAGGGCACTGCATCCATGAGTAGCTAGGAGATATGAACAAGTGCATTTGTGAAAGATTACTCTGACAACATGTTAGATTATTTGCAATTGAGGTTGGTGTTATAATGGTTTAGAAATAGTCCAACTAGGAAAGATGAAAACCTGATAAATAGCAATGTTGGAGGAAAAAAGGATGAAGAAAAATATAATTGAGATTTAATATATAAGATAAGTGGCCCAGCCAGAGTGGCTCAGTTAATTGAGTGTTGTCCTGTGCACCAAAACATTGAGCATTGTTGGTTTAATTCCAGTCCAATTTGGTAAGTATGGAAGTCAACTGATCAATGAACTGATCAATGTCTCTTTCTCTCTCTCTCTCTCTCTCTTTCTCTCTCTCTCTCTCTCTCTCTCTCAGCATGTCCTTGAGTGAGGATTTAAAAAAAACCCAGTTGCCCTGACCGGTTTGGCTCAGTGGATAGAGCGTTGGTCTGTGGACTCAAGGGTCCCAGGTTCAATTCTGGTCAAGGGCATGTACCTTGGTTGTGGCCACATATCCAGTAGGGAGTGTGCAGGAGGCAGCTGATCAACATTTCTCTAGTATCAATGTTTCTAACTCTATCCCTCTCTCTTCCTCTCTGTAAAAAAATAATAAAATATATTTTAAAAAATAAAAATTAAAAAACCCAGTTAAGATAGATAAAATCTGAATCTAATTGACTATGAAAATCAACTAAAGAGAAAGAGGAATTTTTTTAATAGCTAGCTTGACAAACATTGCCTATTTTAGAGCCATTTGTTGCAAATGGGGAAGATAGAACCAGGTCAAGAAGGACAGAAATGTCTGCCATGTCATGTTCTCCCTCTAGCCTGGCTGTTATCGCAGAGATCGAAGGTAAGAGCTTTCCTACACAATAGTGTCAGGCTTTATGGTCTTCTCAACTCCGCTGGTTTTCACCTCTGCTCCATTTTAGAAGCTACTTCCATAGTCATGCTCTGAATGTTGCCAAAATGCTAAATTGTATCATTTCTAACATTTTTGCTTACATTAAACACTCTCAATTTACAGTAGTCAATAACTTATATGATCTCTGCTTATTCCAATGTAGGTCCCTTGATATGACTAACAAAGCAACAACATTCATTCCTTTCAATGCAATTCTATAGTAATTTGTTATTTTAAATTTAATATCAGATCCTCCCACTAGACTATAAACTCCCAAAGTACAGGCAGGTCATCTATATGTACTTAACAGGTGCCTGTCTGATTCTAAAACTGTATTTTAAGATGCAATTCCAGGTGCTTAAATATTTTTATACAAGGATTCATCTAATTACCATATTTTATGTTTTATGCTTGCTTTTGCCAAAACCACTGACTGCTTATGTAATTTATGTTTATGTTAAATGAACATAATGCTACCTTGTCTATCTCAAGAACTTTTGTTGGAATCCAATGGGATACTTTAAGAACTCTAAAAGAGAATATGGGATATCATAAGTAGATGAAAATAACCTTAAATGGCCAAAAATTGTATATGTCTCTTCTTCCTATTTATTGCAAAGACAGAAGTTCTGATCCTTTTTTTGGAGTGATATATAATTCAAACGTCTGGTTTATTTGCTTTATATCTGGAGGGATACATTTCTTTTTCTATTACACAGTAATGTAGAATTGTGAGTACAATACAGTAAAATGTGTGTTAGATTTTCAGTCTCTAGATACTGAAATTCCTTATATCCCCCAGTCCAGAGATTTCTAATTCACAGTGTTTCAAATTAATGTTGAACTTGCTATAAGCATTTCTTCTTAAGACATCTAATACCTTCAGGAAAAAGTTAGCTCTCTGGCTTTCTGAGGTATTACTCATTTATAGTACTCAGAATGGAGGACAATGGAAATAGCAAAATAAAGACCCACACAGAGGCACCATGTCTTAATTCTGTAGTGCCAGACAGCCACGCTTGCCTATTTCTGGCTGTCTTTCATACTTACTGCCCTACAGCAAATGTTTCAGGTGCTTATGAGAATGATTTTTTCCAGATCACCCACCCTTGTGCATAAGGAGTTTGTCTCAACCGATCTAAGAACATAAAATCAAATAATGTTTTAAATTAACTTTTGAGAATAGTGATGTACTCTTACATGCAAAATTATACAAAGAACTACATAATAATGAAACCCACTGGACATCTTGAAGTTATTTCTAAAGTTCCGAACAAGCTTTTGAGGTAGGCAGGGCTGGAATTATGTTTCCTTCCAGCAGACTTACTTAAGATAATCTGACTATATAGTAGGTGACAACCACAGATATTAACAATGAATACTAAACCAGAGGCCCAATGCATGAAATTTGTGCAAGGGGCTCGGCCCTCACAGCCACAGTGGCTGCCTCAGCCCTCGCAGTTCCTGCTTTGTCCAGAAGGTCATCCGGAAGGTCGTTGGGCCATCAGGTCTAATTAGCATATTATGCTTTTATTATTATAGATGTGTTTAGGATTAAGTAAAATTTATTCATAACAGTTCTTTTAAAGCACTGACATGGACTCATGGGGGAATGTAAATAATGAGATCAGGTTGGGTAATTTTATGATGTATATATAACACAATATTATGCCATGGTATAAATGACTTTGTAATTATTCTTAATTGTCTTTCTTTTATATCTCTTGTCCCTTCAAGTTTACATTAAAAGAAAGTCTTCAATGAATGTATAAATGTTGTACCAGCTGGTGTCAAAAATAGTGTGAATCGGGACTAGACAAATCTGGATAGAAACCTCAATGCTAAAATTTACCAGCTTTGTTTCTTTGGAAAAGTTGCATCCTCCCTCTTAGATGCTATTTCTTCATTTAAAAAATGATAATAGCAATGCTTTAATCCTAGCCTAGTTATGACAATTAAGTGGCATAGCATGTATAAAGTGTCAAACACCAAGTTAGGGAATGGTGTTCTTCTTTTCCTCTGTTCTCTCTACTCTAGAATGCAGCAGGGATGAAACTGACATGGCATTTGAAGAACACATCTAACATTTCTTTCCCTATATCACACTAATCAAATTATAGAACTCTGTTTGTTATATACAGAACTTCCAAAACAGTGCAAATTTCAAGGCAAGTGGCATTGCAGAACAAAAATATCATTTATTTACATCATTTAATTAACATTAATATTCCAGGTGAATTGCCAAAGAAAAAATATCTGTATTTTGCTGAGTCTGTGAAAACTATAACCTCTCTAACCCTTTATGGAACTATGCGGTGTAAAGATTTTATTGGGATAATTCATCTAGATCGGTTTTATTCTTATGAAAGCAATGAGTCAATATTTTTGACTTTGTATGATATAATTCAACAATTAGTTAAATTTTAATAAAGCAAATGTGTCAATATTGCCTAGGACAACTCTGTTTATGTGAAATAATTAGCAGTATTTCATAGCAACTTTTACACATTGAGGATATTTTGATAACAGTTACTGTGAAATAGTTGGACTGTTGACCTTATACAAATGGACAGATAGATATTTCATCAGCAAAATTCATTATTCATACAAAACAAAGAATTTTAATTCAGGACTTGAGGCCAAATAGTGAACCACGTGCAAGTCCAGAGAGAGCATTAATTTTCACAGGCCACAAATTGATATGCAGCAATAGCTACTTTTATACAGAGTTAAAGATGTATTTGTTTTTTGGGGAAAAGGCAAAAATACTGAATAATATCTGAAACTATGACATTATCATTTTACATATTTGAGAATATTGCAAAATGTAGGCAGTCTACTCTCTCCATGGTTCTACTATGCATACATTTTTGTTAACGACAGTTTTACTAAATAATGCCAGTTTCCAGCAACATAGTTCAAATTTCAGTTATAATGGTATATTAATTGTAATTGGATAAAGCACAATGTTGTTGATAGTGCTGACATCACAGGGACTCTACATACCCAGCTAAAGGGGACTAGGTAAATATCAATGTATCAGTGTAAGTGAGGAAAGTGATTGTGACAAAAAGGAAAATGTCCCAGGGAAAGTTATAAAAATAAGAACACATAAAGAACACTTGGATATATTTTATGACACTGAAAGCAGAAGAGGTTAATTTTTAGATGCTGATTGAAACTTAGGAAAGGGTATGACACTTTGCCAATGCTTATGCAAGATACTTGCTTTCTATCATAAGTGATACAACACCAGTACAAGTAATGTTTAAACTCTTCGTAAGGTTTACTTTTAACAAAGAAATAAAAAAAAAAACTTTAATTTTCCATTTTTATATTTTAAATTACAGTCTACAAAATATTTCTTTTACTAACCCCCCATTTTCCTATCCTATCTAATAAAAGAGTGATATGCAAATTGACCATCACTCCAACACCAAGATGGCTGCCCCCATGTGGTCAAAGATGGCTGTCCCCATGTGGACACCAGATGGCTGCCACAAGATGGTTGGCAGGGGAGAGCAGTTGTGAACAATCAGGCCAGCACTGGGATCGGGCCTAAACAGGCAGTCGGGCATCCCTCGAGGGGTCCCAGATTGGAGAGGGTGCAGGCTGGGCTGAGGAACACCCCCCCCCTTATGCACAAATTTCATGCACTGGGCCTCTAGTGCATTTATAATGGATAAGAAGTGAATTTTTAATGTTTTGACAAAATGTTTAAAGGTCATGAAATAGAATATTTCTCATTGATTTTTATGATCCCTTTGTGATTTCAGCTTGCATGCCCTATTTTACCGTTCCACATTACTGTGCCAAGTGAGAACTGCTGTAATTAAAACATAAAAAGAGTTTAAAATGGAAGCTGTGCCCTGGTTTCACTTTTGAAATGAAAGAGATGATTGAATCAAGGGAACTGTTGTTGCTTTATTCCAGAAGTCATGATAAGTCCAAATATATGCTTGAGTGTCTTCGTGTTTCCTTTTTTTTTCATGGTTATCAAATGGTTGAATAGAAGCAGAAATTCAAATGTATTCTTTTTACATAAAATAATTATAGAGTTTAGAAATAGAGTAATAAGCAAGTGTTCTATTTATGCATATGGCCATTTCTACTTCAATGTTTCTGGTAGCCAGAAATTAACCTTTTAGTAGCACAGGTTTCCATGAGTGATGCTGAGTATAGAAGGAGCTGTCTAGGCAAACAGGACTGACTAGTTTTGGAAGGTCAAGGCCTTTTGCAGAAATACCATTTGGAGAAGTTTCTTCTCTTTACGCCATGTTCATAGGTTTAATATTTTTCGGGAATGGTTTAAAAGTGATGAGTCATATTCTTGTGTGACTTCTTGATTTTGCTTTGACTTCTCAGTGCATAGATAAAGATGCCACTTTTGCTGCTCTCTCCATCTCATGGCTACCTGTTCCCAGCCTGGTTTCCTGGAGTTTCTCTGATGTCTAGATCTCAAGACTCAATGGAGTGCCTTAACCATACTCAACCCTTTTTTGAAGTCATGCAAAAACAGGGGAAGAGAAAGAGGTTAAATTCCACATGATTGTGTAATAATAGTATTTAAGGAGTATATGTGACTGATACCCTACGGTTTCCAAAAGGAACTCGGAGGTAATTTGATTTAAGGCAGAGTTCTTACACTTTAATTGGGGGTAGAGGCAGACAAGAACTGTGTGGTGACTGTTATCATGACTTGCTTTAAGTCGGGGTAGGGTAATCAAGTGACAAACAACTCCCAAATTTAAGTAGCTTAACACATTCAAGTTGTCTTTTCACTGAATTTAGAGTCTGATGGGTCCATGTTGATTGAGAGAGATGGGGGAGGGGTTCTGCAACATGTAGTTATTGAGAGTCTCAGGACCCATCAGTCTGGAGGCTTCCTGCCCTGTGTAATTAGGTGGTAAACCACACAAGAGAAGGCACACCTGCTTTCCACTGCCTTAGCCTGAATGGGACCCACATCACTTCTGTTCACCTTCTATTGGTGAGAATTAATCACATAGTCTCACCTACCTGCAAGGCTGGAAAATAATCTATTCATATGCCCCAAGAAGATGGGAATCTGATATTGGTGAGTGCTCTCATCTTGCCATGGGGACTCATTTAGATGCAGGCTAATTAGACAAGAGCACTCAGAGACCCAGGACCAGCCACATAATTGGAGTGACCCAGAACAAAATGAAAATGGAGGACTTCTTTTTCTAAAAGCAGAAATATAGCAATAATTGTGCCGTTTTCATATTCATAACATACATATTTTAATACTAAAAACACAGAAAATACTGAATTATAAAATATTTCATTCTTTCACAGACTCTCTCTTGACATAGCCTGGTGTTTTTATTTGTTATTTAATGTCACCCTCCCTGCAACGTGAAGCTATTTGCAGGGCATGTGCAAAGTGCACATGCACCCAGAGTGCTGGTCCAGGAATCGGTGTGCATACATCACTCACCAGCTGCTGGGTTCCCCCTCCTGCCAGCTGATGAACTGACCTGTTTTTCTGGCCATGAGTGGGGAAATCAATCTCCTATTCCCTCTGATTTCCATTCCAACTCATGCCAGACAGGTGACCCCCAAGGGATTGCAACCCAGGACACGCTCATTACCTGGATCTGGGGTGAGCCAGAGCTTCACGTCCACTGATTCATCTGCCCAGTGGCCATGGCACTGCCAGGTTGGAACAGGGATGGTTTCAGCATGTCCTGCCCTACAGCACCTTAGAATGTGCATGCCCGGCCCTGAGTCTCCTCATGACTGTACCAAAGCTCCCAATAGCAGCAGAAGGTGGTTGATGAAGGCAGATCTCCTCCTGGAAGAAGGAACTGATTGGCACTCCGGGTGGAGTGTAGCAGTGCTGAGGTGGAGAAGGATAAGAGAAGCTGAGCAAACCCAGACTCCAGGGAGCTGGGAGCCAGTGGCTGAGGACCCCATGCTGGGGCAGTGGGGGCGAGGGGGTGTATGGGAAACCACATTGCCCATGAGACATGATCCAAGCCACCAGGGCTTGTTCCATTGGCCCTTTGAAATTCACTTACAACCCTCACATTCAAAGAGAAAATTACTAATAGTTAAAGACAACTGCAGAATATGAAGCTCCCTTCTGAACATAAGTCCAGGTGCAACTGCACTGGTCACGTGCCCATGAAGCTGGCCCTGTGCGAACCACCTCGCTTTAACCATCACACACCCCTCAGAGATGCCTGCATGGAGAAGTGGCCTTTGGGTATCCTTCCTTTTTCACATTTCTCACACTAAAGTGGCACAATGCAGGAGGTAAGTCTACAATGCTTGCAACATCGTTGTCTTTCCAAAACCATGAGTCATAACCATTGTACCCTATGCCTTGGAAAGAAATGATTTGTCCCTTTCTGAAATGACATTTTCTTTCAAATGATTTTGCTTGTTTTTAATACTTTAATGGATTATTTCTAAGTTACCTCTTCCTAAAGGCTTTCCAGGAACCTCTTGGAGGGAAACACACACACACACACTCACACACACACACACACACACACACACACACCAAACAAAAAAAAAAACAACAACAAACAAACAACAACAACAAAAAAACTCCTTATTTCTTTCTTTTGTTGGGTGATTTACCACAATCTCATGTACCAGAATCTCCCTGGGGCATTTTTATAATTATCCACTAGAGGCCCGGTGCACGAAATTCGTGCACTGGGGGTGGGGGTGGGGGTGGGGGAGTGTGCCCCTCAGCCCAATCTGCACCCTCTTCAATCTGGGACCCCTCAGGGGATGTCCAACTTCCAGCAGTCGGACATCCCTCTCACAATCCGGAACCGCTGGCTCCTAACCACTCACCTGCCTGCCTGCGTGATTGTCCCTAACCCCACTGCCTGCCTGCCTGCTCGCCCCTACCTTGATCTCCTGCCAGCCTGATTGCCCCTACCTTGTCCTCCCCTATCAGCCTGATCACCCCAAACTGCCTGTGCCTTGGCCCCCAGTCTGGCCTCCCTCTGGAGGCACCACCCCCATAACCCCAATGCTGCTGCCACTGCAGCTGGTTATGGCTGCCTGAGCCTTGGCCTTTGTAGC
Organism: Eptesicus fuscus; assembly: GCF_027574615.1. Classification (NCBI taxonomy): domain Eukaryota; kingdom Metazoa; phylum Chordata; class Mammalia; order Chiroptera; family Vespertilionidae; genus Eptesicus; species Eptesicus fuscus. Next base: position 51,223,128 of record NC_072488.1, read on the forward strand.
CACTGCGGCTTTGTCTGGAAAGATGTCCGGAAGACAACCACTCTAATTAGCATATTATCCTTTTATTAGTATAGATTTGGGGACCATTAAAACCACGCAGAACTTGAAGAAAACACATGGCCCTGGTCAGTTTGGCTCAATGGAGAGAGCATCGGCCTGTGGACTGAAGAGTCCAGGTTTGATTCTGATCAGGGGCACACATGCCTGGGTTTTGGGCTCAATCCCCAGTAGGGGGCCTGTGTGCGGCAGCTGATCAGTGATTCTTTTTTTTTTTTTTTTTAATATATTTTATTGATTTTTCACAGAGAGGAAGGGAGAGGGATAGAGAGCTAGAAACATCGATGAGAGAGAAACATCGACCAGCTGCTTCCTGCACACCCCCCACCAGGATATGTGCCAGCAACCAATGTACATGCCCTTAACCGGAATCGAACCTGGGACCTTCCAGTCCGCAGACCGACGCTCTATCCACTGAGCCAAACCGGTTTCGGCTGATCAGTGATTCTTATCATTGATGTTTCTATCTCTCTCTCCCTCTCCCTTTCTGACATTTTAAAAATATATATTTTTTAAAGAAAACACATGAGCTTCACTTTGGGCTTTGTCATCTTACAATATCCTTTGTGCAGTGTTTTAACTTCCCTCAACTTTCCTTTACCCACCTTTAAAGTGCAATCTATTTTGGGGAAGATGATCAGGAAAGTGATTCCAATGGGTAGAAGTTTTTTTTGGAGGGGATGGGTCATGAAGATATTTAAAAATTGAGCATGGTGATGGTTGTACCACTCTGAATTTACTTTAAAAAATCAGTTCATTGTACACTTTAGGTGACATGTACAGTATATGGATATTTCTCAACAAAGCTGTTCTTTTATTTCTTTTTAAATGAAGACCAGTCTTATAATCAATTGCAGATGTTTACAGAGGCCCCTCAAGATTTGCTCACCATGTCCCAAATCACGGCTGTGATTCCCAGTTGCCTCCAGTCCTGGTGGATCTGGATGGTGTGGTTTGCAAAGGAGAAGGTGGCAAGAGGCTTATGGAATTTCGGCAACCCCATTCCCCCGGTCTCCTCATAGGGCACCAGGGCCATTCCCACTGTGCCAGCTCTGCTCCCTTTAACCTGTTAGGCAAAAGAATCCTGCGTGCTCTGGCCAGAAAGTGCATTCTTTCTTAGGTGGCCCGGATGCTTTTTTTAAGGTCGTTTTATGGATTCAAAAGAATAAACAGAGATGTGGAAAGCTTTTGTCAAAATCCTTTTGCATGGTTCTTCCAGTCTCATGGGAAATGAGATGTGGCTCTGAATTCATCCCAAAGTGTGTCTTTGGGCAAAAGCACCCAGAACGGCACAACTCCTGCAGAATGCCCCACACACTTTGCTGTCAGGACTCAGGGGGGCTTGAGGGTGAGCGAGGCGGCGGTGCCAGCACAGGACCTGGGAGAAGGTAGCGCTTTCTACACTGCCCAGGCCACGTGGACTACAGCAGTACCCGCCCAGGTGGGCAGGGTGTTTCTGCTGTTTTGTTTTGGTCTGGCCTCCACCCCGTCAGCCACAGACCTGTGCCTGCACTGAGACTGAATGCTTTGATGGCCCTACTTTTTGGTGGACAGTGGATGCACTCCCAGAGACTGGCAGTTAGACTCTGGTGGCTTCTGAGTCCCTTGTGGGGAGAGTCCGGCCCTAGGTCAAGAACAGACTCAGGCGTCCTCGGCCAGGAGGCCTCCTTGGGCTAGGGGCCGCCACAGTTTGAAGGCTGGCCATGACCCCAATCCTGGCAGGGGTCTCCTCTGGGGTGCTGGCAGGCCTGGGCTAGGGCTGCGGGAGGTTTAGAGGCTGGTCAAGCCCCCGATCCTGGTGGGGGTCTCCTCTGGGGGGCTGGCAGGCCTGGGATAATGGCCACCCTGGTTTAGAGACTGGTCACGCCCCCGATCCTGGTGGGGGTCTCCTCTGGGGTGCTGGCAGGCCTGGGCTCTGGCGCCGCAAAGGGAGAGGTTCCTGAATCTGCTTCCCACACACCTAGGCTAGGATACATCTTGTAGGAGGCGGCTTTAATGCCCGGGGTCGGTGACCAGGTCCTCCGGAGCCTCGCTTTCTGGGCTGCAGTCCCACGTCTCCCAGTGCCCCAGCCTCGGATGCGCCCATGCAGTTGCCCCCACCACCAGCCACCTCAGCGCAGGCCACAGCAGCTGAAGCCAGCCTCTTGGAAGCCAGGCCACCACACCCACCACCTCTAGTAGCTCTCTGCTGCTTGCTCTCTGTGCCCTGTCCACTGGAGTGGGGGAGTGCTCCCAGCCCAGAGGCCCTCCCTCCCTCCGCAGCCTGGCTTGGGAAGCTGGCCTCATGCTGGGGCTACTATGCCAGCATGCCCACTCGGCTACTATGGGTGCGACTCGGGCCCCACGGAGGCCAACCTGGAGAACATGGACCCCAGCTCTGCATCCGGCTGCTGCAGATGGCCTCGGTGGTCAACTACCACCTGCTCCTTCCACTGGCCCCATTGATCCCTCTCAGCACCAGCCATTTAGGCGAGGGTGGCGATTGCCCAGGGACATCACCCCTGGAGCGGCTGGCCGTGCCCGGCCACGCCCCCCCGGGTCGCGATGGGTCCCGGGACCCCCGGGAGGCTGCTGGCCGTGCCCGGCCACGCCCCCCCCGGGTCGCCATTGAACCTGGGACCCCCGGGAGGCTGCTGGCCGTGCCTGGCCACGCCCCCCCGGGTCGTGATGGGTCCCGGGACCCCCGGGAGGCTGCTGGCCGTGCCCGGCCACGCCCCCCGGTCGCGATGGGTCCCGGGACCCCCGGGAGGCTGCTGGCCGTGCCCGGCCACGCCCCCCCGGGTCGCCATTGTACCTGGGACCCCCGGGAGGCTGCTGGCCGTGCCCGGCCACGCCCCCCCGGGTCGCGATGGGTCCCGGGACCCCGCGGAGGCTGCTGGCCGTGCCCGGCCACGCCCCCCCGGGTCGCCATTGAACCTGGGACACCCGGGTGGCTGCTGGCCGTGCCCGGCCACGCCCCAATCGGGTCGCGATGGGTCCCAGCACCCCAGGGAGGCTGCTGGCCTTGCCCGGCCACGCCCCCCCGGGTCGCGATGGGTCCCGGGACCCCCGGGTGGCTGCTGGCCGTGCCCGGCCACGCCCCCCCGGGTCCGCCATTGAACCTGGGACCCCCGGGAGGCTGCTGGCCGTGCCTGGCCACGCCCCCCGGGTCGCGATGGGTCCCGGGACCCCCGGGAGGCTGCTGGCCGTGCCCGGCCACGCCCCCCCGGGTCGCGATGGGTCCCGGGACCCCCGGGAGGCTGCTGGCCGTGCCTGGCCACGCCCCCCCGGGTCGCGATGGGTCCCGGAACCCCGCGGAGGCTGCTGGCCGTGCCCGGCCACGCCCCCCCGGGTCGCCATTGAACCTGGGACCCCCAGGAGGCTGCTGGCCGTGCCCGGCCACGCCCCCCCCGGGTCGCGATGGGTCCCGGGAACCCCGGGAGGCTGCTGGCCGTGCCCGGCCACGCCCCAATCGGGTCACGATGGGTCCCGGGCCCCCCGGGAGGCTGCTGGCCGTGCCCGGCCACGCCCCCCCCGGTCGCGATGGGTCCCGGGACCCCCGAGAGGCTGCTGGCCGTGCCCGGCCACGCCCCCCCGGTCGCGATGGGTCCCGGGACCCCCGGGAGGCTGCTGGCCGTGCCCGGCCACGCCCCCCGGTCGCGATGGGTCCCGGGACCCCTGGGAGGCTGCTGGCCGTGCCCGGCCACGCCCCCCCGGTCGTGATGGGTCCCGGGACCCCCGGGAGGCTGCTGGCCGTGCCCGGCCACGCCTTCCCGGGTCGCGATTGAACCTGGGACCCCCGGGAGGCTGCTGGCCGTGCCCGGCCACGCCCCCCCCGGGTCGCGATGGGACCCCCGGGAGGCTGCTGGCCGGGCCCGGCCCCGCCCCCCCGGGTCGCGATGGGTCCCGGGAACCCCGGGAGGCTGCTGGCCGTGCCCGGCCACGCCCCAATCGGGTCACGATGGGTCCCGGGCCCCCCGGGAGGCTGCTGGCCGTGCCCGGCCACGCCCCCCCCGGTCGCGATGGGTCCCGGGACCCCCGGGAGGCTGCTGGCCGTGCCCGGCCACGCCCCCCCGGTCGCGATGGGTCCCGGGACCCCCGGGAGGCTGCTGGCCGTGCCCGGCCACGCCCCCCCGGGTTGCCATTGAACCTGGGACCCCCGGGAGGCTGCTGGCCGTGCCCGGCCACGCCCCCCCGGGTCGCGATGGGTCCCGGGACCCCCGGGAGGCTGCTGGCCGTGCCCGGCCACGCCCCCCCGGGTTGCCATTGAACCTGGGACCCCCGGGAGGCTGCTGGCTGTGCCCGGCCACGCCCCCCCGGGTCGCGTTGGGTCCCGGGACCCCCGGGAGGCTGCTGGCCGTGCCCGGCCACGCCCCCCCGGTTCGCGATGGGTCCCAGGACCCCGCCGAGGCTGCTGGCCGTGCCCGGCCACGCCCCCCCCGGGTCGCCATTGAACCTGGGACCCCCGCGAGGCTGCTGGTCGTGCATACCACGCCCCTCTAGGGTTGCCATCACTCACCAGGACCCCCGGAACTAAGAGGATTTGGCGCCGCCATCTTGGTTTTCTCAATGGCCAGTTAGGCCACCCGGAGTCCCGCCCCCAGCCTCTGGCAGGCCCAATCATGGGCATAGCGCAGGTGCGGTCAATTTGCATGTTTCTCTATTATAATGTAGGATGCTTAGCCACATCCTCCACACTAAATATTTAGCCATAAGAGATATGGATAGATTGAAAATTTCTGTGTTTTCCTGGTGTATCAAAGTCCCTACCTTCCAACAAGTTTTATACTTTAAAGCCTAAACCTTACACAGACATCTTTCTTCTATTAAGTATACATTTTCCATGACATGTGGACTCCTGTTTATCTCTCCTGGATTGAACACATCTTTTGAACAAAAGGACACCTTATTCATCTTTATTTTTCCATGTCATGTATATCTTTATCTTACCTGGTAGGTGCTCAATAAATATTTGTAATATGCATCAACAAATTTAAATAGATTTTGGTAGATGAAACTTCAAAACAGAGTACGTAAATAAGGACTTAGCACACTCTGACATGTCAAATGCCTGATACTGCTTTGGGATGACTATAGATCCTGGAAGTCCTTCCTTGATCAAAAGAACCATTCTTTCTGTTTGGAGAAGAAAGCCAGCCTGGAGATCAATGTTTTGGGGAGTTTGGCACACTTATAACTCATTTCCTTTTAAGGTATAAACCTGTATCCTGTACATCTTTGCTTGCCAAATCTTTGTTGTTTTCTCTCCCAGCCCATTTTCTGTTTGCTTTTATAGGCCTGGAAAAGTTATGTATCCACTTGACTAGAATGGTGATCTTAACATTGTTGAGGTCCCCAATGCCAGACTGCACAAATGTTTGCACATTTTCTTTATTCGGAGTATTGAGCCAATTGACGGTAGCATCTGCCTTAGTATGGTAAGTTCCCTCTGGTTAGCACCATCTGCAATTTTTGCAAAAGCCAAGGTGATTTCTTTAGATCCTTTTGCATTATGTCCACAAAGCATCCATCACCATCATCATTGATTGAACTACTTTGCCTTTTAATTCATCAAGTAATATATGCACATGAGCTAGAAACTTGCAATGATAATGATGTTTCTTAAAATAAATTAACCAACAATGATAAATTGCAATGTTACAATACAATGTCATAAAGTTGGAAATTTTTATACGAATAACAAGGTGATTTAGCTAAATTGGTCAGTTATGATATTCTCACGTATTGTCAAATGTCAATTTCCTTAACAGAAGTAATTGCTTTTTGCCCCCTAATAATTTAAGACCCTTTAAATTTCACTAATACAGTGAATAATCCTTTAATTCCATCTGACCTTGATCAACTCTCTGCATCCCTTCATTTGTTATTTAAGCTGCTTCCTAAAATGTATTGCATTCATTTCTAATATAAAATAATGCAATACCACCTGATTTGACATTTAACATGTAGTTTGACTATCACTTATTATGTACCTGGCAATGTTAAGTGCTTTACATAAATTGTACCATTCCATCATCGTAACAAATTGGTGCCATTATTATTGCCATTTTATATGTGAAAGCACTGAGGCTTAGAAAGTTGACTATTTATGGCATAACCATTAAGGCAGCTTGATAAACATGCATATTCCAGGAAAACAGAAAGCAACTACTGGGCCTTAAGATCTCAAAATAAGGCTTAGAATCTGATTTTCCTTTTCTTTTCTTTTCTTTTCTTTTCTTTTCTTTTCTTTTCTTTTCTTTCTTTTTTCTTTTCTTTTCTTTTCTTTTCTTTCTTTTCTTTTCTTTTCTTTTCTTTTCTTTTCTTTTCTTTTTTTCTAGCACACTGGGTAGTGAATAGTCATTCCAAAAATTAAGAACCACTAAAAACCACCAAGTTTAAGTATGTGTTCGGTTTCTTCAACTAAACTGTAAGTTTCTAAAACATACACATTTATGTTTCCAATCTCTCAATTACTAACTATGAGATGTTGTATAACATCAAAAAATTGTTTGTAGCCCGGCTGGCATGGCTCAGTGGTTGAGCACCGACTGACCAATGAACCAAGAGGTCATGATTCAGTTCCCAGTCAGGGCACATGCCTGGTAGCCTGTTTGGTACCCAGTAGGGGGTGTGCAGGATACAGCCAATCAATGATTCTCTCTCATCACTGATGTTTCTATCTCGCTCTCCCTCTCCCTTCCTCTCTGAAATCAATAACAATATATTTCTAAAAAATTGTTTGTAAAGAAAGAATGTTTTTTTCTTCATTTCTTTGTGCTCTAGAAAATGAGAATCATCAGGTCTACTCATGCCACTATTGACAGGATCAACGAAATTATGCGTAGCTCACAGATACTTGGCAATTGTTGTTCAGTCATTGACTATTTAAAGAAAAAAAAAATACATTATTTACTTTTTGAGGGGAAAATGCCTATAAATGGGTCCATGTAATCAAATTCAAAATTGGAGCACATTTCCTACAAATCATTTTTCAGAGTATTTGCAATGTCTTTTTATAGAGCAGAGCAATGCAGGGATTAGTCCAGTGCTAAGGAAAATACAGTACATGATAAGTTTCACGATCTCCAGTCAGTTTGTCTCAGTAGAGGGGTGAGTAACTTATGATGATGGTGGAGAATCAAAATGTCCTGTTTGGCCTTTCTGCCCTGACCAAACCCCATAGATAGAAGATAGAAAAGTTTGAATTGTCCTTTGAAAAGCTCTTATTAGCAGGGTGGTTCTATAATGATGCACATTGGAATCACCTGCAGGGCTTTAAAAATCACCCTAGCCTGGGCCTCAATCTTAGACATACTAATTTAATTGGCATGGATTCAGCCTGAGCATAGGGATTTTTACAAGTTCCCTAGTGATTTTAATGTGGCTAAAGCCTGGAGACCCCTGTTGAGAAATTTTTATTTCCTTGCTGTATTATAATTTCAGCCAAGAGGCAAAGCACAATCTATTTACTCATAATACTTTTCAACATTGGGCAGACACTGCGTGTAGGTGAAAGGTATTTTGCTTACCATCATTGACCTCACTGGGCTCTGCTGGGATCATCTACTTTTCTGGCATCTGAAATTCCTTAATTGCTCTTGTACCCACTGTCCTTAGAATTATCTCCCTGTGGACCAACTCTACTTATACTCTGCCTACTGTGTTTTTTCCCCAGTTACTTGGATGAGTGAATGAACGAGACTCTTAAAGAATAAAATATATTCCTCTGATGGCGGAGTGAAAGCATTGAAGCTGCATACCTGTATCCTCATTTCCTATCCTGAATAGACCTTGCCCTGAGCACCTTGCATCTCCTTTGCCTGTAATTCTTGTGGAGCTCAAGGGGTTCACTGCTTGGAGTGTTCTATTGGAGAAAGAGGTGTGGCTGTTACCAAGGTACTTTTAGTTACTTGCAGCAAGTAAAGGAGACAGGGGGTTCACATCCGAAGCTCTGTGTGCCCCAAAGGGAGGCTTAGCCATTGCTTATGTATACTATTTGGTCAATTTCTTCTTTGCAGTTGGTTACATTTATCCAGTGGAGTTCCTGTCCAACCCATCATGTTTACAGATGGTCTGCAAAATACTGTGCTGCATTTTAGCATTTAGCAAGAATACAATTTAGTAAGAATGGCCCAGAACGTGAGACTCTTGTTCTATCTAACAAAACCACCAAATAAAAAGATGAATCACTCTTAGGGTGCAGTCTGCTAATGGGTATTTTCAAAAGTGGATTAATGGGGAAAAAATCACTAGGTAGTCTGAGATGAAAGTTTAACCATAGTTCTCAACCCGCCTGCATAATTTCATCACCTGGGAAGCTTAGAACACTGCTTATGCCAAGGCCTTCTCTCCAGGAGGTTCTGATTTAATTGGACTGGACATGGAGCTTTTTCTAAACTCCCCAGTTTATTCTAATATGAAGCTTAGTTTAAGAACCACTCTTCTAACAAGATAGGTTAACATAAAGAAATTTAGTTTAACAAAGTCATTATTAAGGTTGGAGGAAGCCAGGAACAACTTATGGAAAGAAAATAAAACACATCAATATTTGGCAGGAGGAAACAATGTTGCTAGGAAATGTTATAGACCAACTTGGGAAAGAAATATTAGAGTGACCAAGAAGAGAAAACAAAAGCCCAGTAGAAAAGACACTTAATTCAGACAGTGTAAGGGACACTCCCGGCCTAGAACATGTGGTTTATGGGGTGCTGAAAAGGTCCCCAACAGATGCCCTTCCAACCCAATACCCAACTTCACCAGATCAGAAATTACATTTACTTAAGGCTGAAATGACTATTAATATAAATATGTTTTCAGGAAGACAATGCCTTCAACTATTATTATTTTTTACATATCTTTGTGAATCTTTTTAAGACATAGGAGGCTGTGGGAAAAGATGGAAGAAAAGAAACTGCTGGCCAGTCATGGTGAAGTCATATTTTTTTTTTTTTTTTTTAGGAAAAGGGATATATCAGAGAAAGGTGTCTGAAGTTTTAGTACAACACACACACACATACACACACACACACACACACACACACACATGCACACACACGCCTACACACACTTTAAAACATGGATGTATGTCTGATGTCTGCTATAATAGCTGTTTGAATTTATGCAATTTGTGTAACTGTTCTAATTTTAAATTTTATCCATAAAACAGAGGCACTAGTAAAAACACTCATTATGTTGTTCAAAGAAACAAGTGATATAAATGATGCCAATGTGTTGTGCTTAGGGTAGCACGAAGTAAGTTTTAATCTGTCTAAATAAAAACCATAATATAAATATTTCAATTATTTAATAAAACTTTGTTTCCAAATTAGCATTTGATCACTCTCTTGCCTTTGATCTATTTTTTATAAAATTTGTTAATATTAGATATTACTTGTTTAATTACGTTTCTTCATGAAATATGTGAAGAAACAAATGAAAGTAACCTTCTGCTCACTTCAGCAGATTATTAACTTTCTTTTTCTTGACAAAACAATTAAGATTTCGTGTCAAGAGTCTCAAATGTGTTCTTACGATTGGGTTCCTGACTTGATGTGTGAAGCCACTCCTTTTATCAGGAAATCAAAACATTGTTTTCTTTCATGGTGCCTCTCCTATCAATTATTGGAAATTAAGCCTAGTTATTTTTTTGAAGCTTGTCTCAAAAACTTGTCCACAAGACTATGCCCACAAGACTGGCTATTGTGTGATCCCACAGAACTGTTAGCTGAGAAAAGAAAGTTCTATCCCTTTAACATTCATTCCAATGTTGTTAAGTAACCTAAAAGACATCTTAGGTTAGAAATCACAGGCATGTAATGGTGGAACCTCAGGCATTGTTCTGAGTATGTTGGGGGAGATATTTGGGTAGCTGGCAACTTTGCTCTGTAACCAAAGTATACTCACAAAGGCAACTCAGGTTTCCTCTATGGGGCAACTGTTGATCATCTGATGCTCTGTCTCTAGTTCTCCTGACCAATTCTAAAATGCATCTCTATCTAATTTAGTATTCTTCATTATTTCAGAATGTGTCTAGCCATGTGAAAAATAAAACTTAGACTAATGCCTAGCTAATCTGCTTGAAGATGAAGCAGTTTTCAGGAAAATGGAAAGTTTTTGAGAGTTAAAGTATGTCTGGGAAAAGAGCCCTGTAGAGAGATCATGGGCCAGTTCTAAAGCTCTGTGTCTGCAGAAAGGCTTGTGCACACACAATAGTGGGTCGCTCTCTTTGTCCAGCCATATATACAAGAGCTTTGAAATCCTTAATAATTAATCAATTTGGTAAAAAAAAAAAATACACACACAGACACACAAACCTCTAAAGAAAGTAGTTAACCAGCTATTCTGATAACAGTGAAGACATGTGTTCATTATGCAAAAGGCATTGATCTAAATACTTTGCATATTTTAACTTATTTTATCTTGGCATTGATTTTGAAATGGATAATAGATGTGTGTTGTTTTTTTTTTCATTTTACATATGAGGAAACATATATAAACAGAGAGATCACGTACCTTACCCAAAGTTAGAGAGATAGAAATTGAGAAAAGCAGTATTTTAACATATGTAGTTGAATCTGTGCTCTTTACAAATCAGTATAATTGCACCCAATTTTAATTTTATATTTCTTTGAATGTATAGATAGAATCTATAATATGTCAATCATGTTATATAAGTAAGTCAAGTTACATTCAAAGCATCTAAATTTCTTTAGATTTGATTAAAATCAAAGCAGGCATTTAAAATATGTTTTGGTAGGGCTGTCATATATATTAAGCATTTTTATAAATTGAATAAAAATGTCACATCACATGCCTTTATACTGGTGTATCCATTGTCAAAGTGTCCTCTTAGCTAACAATCAGTATAATTATAAGAAGGAATATCTGGTCAAAAGAGAATTTGGAGAGACAAATAGTATTTCTCTCTTCTTCATAGATACATAACTACCCAAGGATTTCTCCATCTAAAGATCAGACCCTAAGGGAAGGGGCCAGAATTTCAATGTGGAGATTAAAACCTAGAACCTTATGGCAAGGAAAGGAGCCTTGATTAACCTCCAGAGTATAGGTTAGTTCTCAGAAACAGCCATTTTCATCTCCAGGATACTTGCCAAAACAACTGAGCAACTGTGACCAACAAACAAAAATAAAATCCATCTGGGTGAACAAACTTGTTTTACTAATACGCAATTATCTAAATTCACTAGGAAAGTATGTATTCATTGTATTCAATTCTGGTGCTTGGAATAGCGACAACATGCTTAAACAGAAGTCAATCACAAGCATGTCTAGCTATCTGGAACAATGTAAAAAAGGAAATACGATCTTCCAAGCAGCCAAAAGGATGTCTAGGTGCTCAAATGCCATTAAAAATTTGGTCAGGCCTTTGATCAGGTTCAATTAATTTTACCAACATAAATAAAGCGAGTTTTCTGCTTTCTGTTACTGTATTGCATGAAATCAGCACAGTGTATTTTTATCAAAATCAAAAATTATACTTGAAATGGTACATTATGTGCTAAGCAGTATAATGATACCCCAAGATGTCCACACCCTGGTGCCCAGAAGCTGTGAATATATTATCTCACAAAGCAAAGTGTAATTATGGTAGAAGTTTGGCATTAAGTTTGCTAATTGGCTAATGGTGAATTATCCAGGTGTGTCCAATGTAATCGCTAGAGTCCCTGAGTGGTGAGTCCTTAAAATGAAGACAGGAGACTCAGGAAGTCAGAAAGTAAGATTTTCTGGCTTTGGAGATGGAAGTTGGATATAAACTATAAATATGAATGGTTTCTAGATTATTGGAAAGGGGAGGAAAGAGATTATTCCCAAGAGCCTCCAGAAAATGATAAAGATCTGATTTGACTTTTAGTCCAGTGAGACCCATTTCAGACATTTGACTTCCAGCATTGTGGGGTAAGAAACTTGAGAGAATTTACAGAAGTGATAGAAACTTAATAGATGTTATTTGGCTCATGAAAATTCACTTTGAGGGACTTGATGAGAGACCCTCCAAAAAGATAAGCAGCCATCATTTGACACTTGAGTTATCCTGTTTACAGGCCTTATCCTGTTACATTATCCCTCTCTCTCCCACTCAGGGGGGCAGGTCAGTAATTCTTCACATTTAGTTTCCTGGTTCCTGTGTGAGTTAATTTCCTGCTGGGTTCAGTCAAAGAGGAAGTAGTGAGAGTTTGCTAGTGGGAACAGGAGGAAAGAAGCCAGAGCATCTCTACCCACCTTTCTCTGCCTTGGTTAGTCTCCTAGAGGAGATTCAGGCCTTAACTATTGTTTCAGGTAGACTATAGAGGGATGATTGATTCACTCTTTCTGCGGGACCATCCTGTACTGAATTTTGCTGGCATTGGTTTTAGTCGTTACTACATGGTCTCAGGTTCTTAGCTACAGAAATATGTTCTCTCCATTGTTCTTTAGTTCTATCAGCTTATTCTTGAGAAACCTCATTCTCCTCTGACAGGCTTGCCTGTACCTGTGTAACCAAATCCTTTGATTAAATTCGCCCTGTTTGATGTACCTAGAGAACATTTGTTTTCATAACTGGAACTTGTTTTTTAGTAGTATGAGGTTTCTTAGATAACTTTAAATGTATTTATAACAGTCATGGTTCTAGCTGAGGAAGCTTATCTTTTGGATGACTATCAGAAACAAGACTCCTGAACAGAGAAAAAATCAGGGAACAATATTCTGTATAACATTATAAAGATGTGGTTTATGATGATATCACTGCTGCTGTTGCCACTCATTATGGAGATTACAACAATATCAACAATGACAAAAGAATTTCAGAAGTAGCAGATTACGATTGAATAGAGGTTTGTTCTCAGCCTTTGTTATCAAAACCAGTATAATCTGAGTAGGTGATCTGCCATTTAGTAGCTGAGTAACTTACATAAGTTCTGTCTCAGTTGTTGAATCTATAATGTGAGGATGATAATATATACCGTATGGATTTAGGGGGGTATTAAAAAGTATGAAAAACCTTAATACTTTAGCACATAAGAAGCTATAATACTGGTAACAATAAGGTTGATCTTTTCTATTGAGCTCAAGTATTAGTAAAGAAAGATTCTGCCTTTCCTAAAGGTGAACACTCACTTTTTAAAAACTGAAGACCTCTAACATTTGCCTAGGGTTCACCTGCTTACAGTTTTTGTTTTGTTTTTTACTTACTATCCTAATACACTGTTTTCCTAGCATAAGGAACTCCAAATATTGTTCACTCCTAGCTCTTGCGTTGCCCTGCTCCATCTGTCTGGTGGATTTCACTTGGCAAATCCAGACTCTAAATCCTCATGCCACCTGTCGCCACATGCTCAATACCAAGCTCTGTCTACCTGTTTGAACTCTTTCCAATTATTTGCTGCTAGGCTCCTCCTATGCCAGAGAAACCCTCTTGCCTCATTTAACCCTTCTGTGCTGAGCTATTGAAAACACAACAGGTGCCACTTGGCATGTTATTGGTGAGCACTCTTATGTGCTTGAGGACAATGATCATATTCCGCTGCTAGCATAAAAAGAAAGGCACTTCCCCCAACATTGGAGACTACTGAACAAATTGTTGTCCCCCTTTTTCTATGAAACAATGACTAAAGCCATTTTCTGCAAATGAGTATTGTTAATCATTGGGTCATTAACCTTTACAATGTCAATGTGTTCTCCATATCAATCCAGCTGAATGACTGCCAGAGGTAACAGTTAAGGGAACATTTCACATAGAGGAACACATTAATGCTTTATTTAGTTCTAAATGCACTGTGAAGGATTTAGCAGAGGGCTAACCTATGTTAAGGAAGCAATATACCTTAAAGAACAATCTCACAGCAAGAAAGTGGAAGTTTGACAGATAAAGTATAGCCTGCGTTCTAATCTTTCGAATTTCTTTCTTCCCTACCTTTTACTGAATCTCATATTTTGCTTTTTCCCTTCTATTCAGTAGAGAACACTAACTAAGCAGCTTGCACAGCAGTAGAGAAAGGATTACTGAAAGTCTGGTGTGTGTGTGTGTGTGTGTGTGTGTGTGTGCGCGCGCGCATGTGTACACATGGCACCTTGCAGTTCATTCTCGTGATGAGCATTTCTGCCAATCTGGGTGGAAGCAATTCATCTCTTCATGCCATCTACTTGTAGGTATACACCACTTGTTTCCTGGCTTAGAACACCATTTTACACCCTTTTTATTTTTCTTCCATTGCTCCACTAATTCAGAAAGATTTTATATTATAAGAGCAAGTCATTTATATTATAAGAGCAACTCATTACCTTCACATTTTTGTCCAAAAGAATCTAAGTAACTTCTCTAAATTTTAATATACTTTACTGAAAATTTCCAGGTTAGACATTAATTATAATAAGTGTGCTTAGAATACTTTATAGCTAGCTTTCTATTCGTATATGAAGAGCATATTAGAAGTCAGTCAAATATATATGCCCAGCCTCTTCTGAAGACTGAGACATATGCCATGTAGGAGAAAACCTGCCATATTCACAGAAAACAGCTGGGGAAAAAACTTGCTAATTTAAAGATATACCATGCAGTGTAACTTACAAATCTGCATGTCTTCATCTTAGAGATGCTTACATGGATCTAACAAATTATGAGCTTTCCTCTCAAGAAAGAAAAGTGGGGTAAAAAGAACAAAAGGATCTTTCACAAAAAACGAATTGAATCTAATTATATAATGGCAACTCTGTGTTTTAACTAATAGTAGTAAGAAATTTCTATGACATGCCTCCACACTGTTATTGACACTCTCTGTGTCTAATATTTTCACTGAGAATCTCTGCTCCTAGTCCTAACACAGAGACCTTGAGGGCTGGGATCATTGAGTGAAGGTTTTGCAATTTGATATTTCAGGATTCAATCATCAAATCCTTTCACCACTTGAATACTATCAGTCAGCTCTAATTTCTCCTGCCACATGCACATCACTGATGTTAGACTGCTTCTATGGAATGCCAGATCAACCACTCAGCTTCATCAAGCAGATGAAAATATCTGTCAAACGAATCACTCCAAGCTGTGTAGACATGACAACTTGCTGATTCAATTAATATTTCACTCTTCGTAATGCTACACTGGTGTCATGAGGAAAAAGTTATTGATTATGTCCTGGTTTGATGCAAGAGTACACAAGACATGTGGATGGATGGACAATTTGTCTTTAGCTTATATAATTTAAATCTTAATCCTATTGACCTCCTATGAAAAAACTGAGGCTCCTATTTTAGTTTTTCTTTAAATTCTAATTTCAAATTTTATTATTATAACAAAGTCAAAATCATACTGGTCAAGATGCGTAGTAAGTTATATGCAACTAAAATTATTGGTATGCATTCTTCCTGATGTATTACAATAAATGCCTTAATTTAAAAAATTATGCCACCAATACTGTGGAAGTGGTATTTCAGAGAATTGAGGGGTCTGGTAGCCCTGGAACTGTCCATGTAGACAGCATCTAATCCTGTATAATATAAAGGTAATATGCAAATTGACCCTCACACCCTCACACAAGATGGCCACCCCCATGTGGTCAAAGATGGCTCTCCCCATGTGGTCAAAGATGGCTGTCACAAGATGGCCGGCAAGGGAGGGTAATTGTGGGCAATCAGGCCATCAGGGGAGGGCAGTTAGGCGCAACCAGGCCAGCAGGGGAGGGAAGTTGGGGGCAATCGGGCCTGCAGGGGAGGGAGGGCAGTTGGGGAGGACCAAGCCAGCAGGAAGGGCAGTTAGGGATGACCAGGCTGGCAAGGGAGGGCAGTTGGGGGTGACCAGGACTGGAGGGGAGGGCAGTTGGGGGCAGTTGGGAGGCCGGCAGGGGAGCAGCTAGGCATTGATCAGGCTGGCAGGGGAGTGGTTAGGGGGTGATCAAGCTGGCAGGCAGGTGAGCAGTTGGGAGCCAGCAGTCCCAGATTGTGAGAGGGATGTCCAACTGCCGGTTTACGCCCAATTGCTGTCAAATCAGGCCTAAACCGGCAGTTGGACATCCCTCGAGGGGTCCTAGATTAGAGAGGGTGCAGGCTGAGCTGAGGGACACCCCCCCCCCATGCACGAATTTCATGCACTGGGCCTCTAGTATACTATAAAACCTCATCTACCATAAAACCTCCCATGCCAGTAGGTTTATGTGATCTTGTTTATCATTCAAAGCATTTCCTCATTTGAGCCTTTGCAGAGATCTCAACTTAGGAGTGTCAGTATACCTGTGAAAAAGAAAAAAACAAAAACAAAAACAAAACAAAACAAAGAAAGGCTTGGAAAACAATATGTGACTTGTTAAGTCTGCATATTTAGCTAGTGACTGAGCTGGGACTAGAATTCAGACATAGAAGCCCCTTGCCCATTTTCTTTCTAATTATTTCAAACTTTGGGACATAAACTTGCTCATATAACTATAGTCTTAATGTAAGTTGGTCATATGTCTCAATTTGCCTGGGATAATTAAATGTATGTCATTGTTCAGTGTAGTTATTAATAACACCCCTTTTCACTCCCCTAAGTATCAGTGTTTGGCTGCTATAGTATGGAATAGGCTGTTAAAGTATAGATTTGCCTTCACTTTAGAATTTTAAGATATTTCTTATTTAGAATGAGGTGTTAGTTTTTAAAAGAATTTATACTGTCCTAGCCAGTGCTGTTAAGTAGTTAGTGTATTGGTAGGTGCACTGAAGGGTCATAGGTTCAATTCCCAGACAAGGGCACATACCTGGGTTGCAGGTTTTATCCCAGGCCCAGTCAGGGTGAGGGCAGGGGGCAACCAATCAAATTGTCTCTCTCACATTAATGTTTGGATGCTTCTCTCTCTCTCTTTCTCTCTCTATCTCTCCCCCCTCTCCCACTTTCTCTAAAAATCAATGGAAAAAATATCCTAGGGTGAGGATTAACAAAAACAAACAAAAAAGAATTTATAGCATCAAACTTTCAGCAAAATTTTATCTCTTGTAAAACCTAGCTTTTACTTATTCCTAAAATCTTTGACCTTAGGTTTTCTTACAAATTCTGGTAATACTTACTATTTTGGACTTGGACTCTACAGTTATTATAAACTGATATCTACGCTGGGTATGACCCTGCTTTTGTTTTGGTGTCTAAGTTCAGGTATCATGCTTCTCTCGCCTGTCTTTGAACCTCCTATCCTGTTTATATCTCAGTGCTAATAGTTTGAACATATTTTTCCTATTTTGAAGCCAGTTAGCATGCTATTCTATTTTTTTTAAGTCTTCTGACTACTAGAACAATTTGAAATTCTCTGAAATGCTCTGACATTTTTTATAGTTACATCCTCAATTCTGAAGCTTCATTATTCAGTTTGACAAGTGTAATAGTCCATGAGATTGACCTTCCCAGTGAGTTTCTTCATCCAGGAGGTGAAGGGTTTGCATACCTAAATATTTGAGATCAACGCAGTTGGTTTGGCTCAGTGGATAGAGCGTCGGCCTGCAGACTGAAGGGTCCTGGGTTTGATTCCAGGCAAGGGCACATGCCCGAGTTGTAGGCTCAATCCCGAGTAGGGGATGTGCAGGAGGCAGCTAATCAATGATTCTCTCTCATCATTGATGTTTCTATCTCTCTCTCTCTCTCCCTTCCTCTCTGAAATGAACTATAATATAAAAAAATAAACATTTGAGATCAAAATGCTGCCAGAGCTTTCTAGTTGACCTCCATCAGTATATTTGGCAACTAGGAGAGAAAACAGTTATTAATCACCCCACTCCCATCCTGGGATCTGTGCCCTCATTGCCACAGACAGTGTAAATTTTCACCATCTTGTCCTTGATCTAGAGGTCATCTTCTTCATCAATTTTAGAAGAGATGGGAAGTTAGCAAAATAAGTATGTGGTATCTGAAGCTCTACTGCTTGAGCCTCAGTTACATCTCCACTATTAACTAAACAGTTAGTCTTTTAATACATTTCTCTATCTTGTAAATCCTCGATTTTTCTCATCTGCAAAATGGAAATTGTTATAATAATCTAAATCATATGGTTGTTGTGAGGATTTAATGAGTTACAATATGTGAAACACGCAGTGCATGCTACCTTTTAATACTATTAACATTCCAGGCTAGAGGGATCAGTTTGAATAAAAGTAGCTAACACTCTGAGAATACTGATTGAATAGTGTATTTGCTTTCAAGTGAAGTTCAGTACATGTCCATGGTTAATGGAGCATGGGCTCTCTGCTCCCTGAAATAATAATTTTTCTGTGATTTTAGCAGTCACATGTGCTTGATGCCTGTAGAGACACAGATATAACTGAGGGAGAAGAGACAAGTGAGAAGAGGCTGTGTTTTTATTATAGGAAAGATGGCCTCTATTTGATGTTCTCCTCTTACTGAAGAAACTAGGAAGACCAAGTAGTCTTGCATGGTCTACAGATTAAAACTGGAGGAGACATTGTCTCTTACCAGAAGCAGTGCACCAAATCATGAGAATGTAAGGAACCAAGGAAAGAATAATGAGAGGGCTCTGAAAACTGTAAGATACAGCCCAGTAATAGATATTAGAAGATAAAATCCAAAGCTAAACAATCTCAAAGCTGGAGAAATTATGTCAGGGAAAAATGTGAGGAGAAACTGTAAAATTATAAGAGTATGATACTACTAATCTCAATCAGAATATTTTGTATACTTGTTGGTTGTAAGTAGATCCATTTGTGTCTGAACAGAAATAGGGTAAAGAAGTAAGCTTTTCAGAATGGGTCATCTCACTTAGAGAACTTCTGTTGCCCTTTAGTAAGGAGGCCACTGGAATGGACATTCTGAGACTGACAATCAACTCTTGACATATACGACCTTGAAAAAAATACGAGGAATCCACTTATTTATTCTTTCACATCTATGTGTTCCTTGGCAGCCTTTTGTGGAAATATGAAGTTGTGAAAAAGCATAGAAAAGATGTATTTATATAAATAAAGTAGATTAGTTCACCCTATTAACATATGTGAAAGAAGAAAGGCCATGGCAAAAATCTGATCAGGTTGAGTTAATGAGCCATTTATGACTACAGTTGACAAAAGTGCAATATTGAGCTTTGCATATTTATGAAAAGGACACAGAGAACTAACAGAATCCTTTCTGATGAAAATCAATATTGAGTCATACTCCAATTCTTGAGAGGGTCAGAGTTCATTGGAAAGAAGACTATTTCAGGAAAAGTAAAAACACACTTTCTGCAAGGTGAAAAATAAGGGATGGAAAAAAAAGAATTGTTTACAGGAAGTGATAAGAAGAGGAGAAGGCTAAAAATCCTTGATTCAGTATTACCAAAGGAATATCTATGAAATGTAATGGAATCCCACTCAAACTATTTCAAGTAGAAGTAGTATTGCAAACACACAGGGATTTCTATGGTAGCCAACTTTAGGAGGTAAAGCCAGTTGTCATGGTAAATGGAGACTAATCAGGCAACTGTCCGTGTTTTGAAACAGAATTTTTCTGAATATTCACACTGGTTTTTGTTTTTGTTTTTGCATGGTTTCCTCTTAAGGACTCCCAGCTTGCATATCACTTTAAGGGTCCATATTGCCCATTCTTTATTTACCTCTAATGATCTTGGAGCTTAGCTCCCAGATCTAACAATTCATTTGTTGAAATTGTGTGGGTTCCATATCTAAGTTTCCCGGGAAGAGCATGTTTGTTTTGCTCTGCCTGTATTGCATTTTCCCAGGTCAGGTATCACACCAGATCTAATCTTCTATGCCAAAGGATTGATTCATCCTGTACATATAAATATTGTACCGGATATATACAATATGGATGTATTAAAACAGGATATTCCAAAGAAGAGAATGTGAACTGTGTAGGTACACCAACCTAAGTCTTTTAGTTACCAAAGTCAATGACATCTCTCTACTCTTTAGTCTCCTGAAACTATTTTACAAATTAATATATTTAATTCCCTTTTCTACCTTGTTGACCACTTAAAATTATTTATGCTTTTGCCTTCTTAATGTGTGAATAGTGAATAATTCTGCATTAATTTTTAAAACTGTAAACGTTTTAAAATATTTGTAACACTGTCCTTTTTTACTTTCTTGACATTCTGAACAATTATTTCCCTTCTGTATACTTTACTATTGCTATGAATTAAGATATACCTCAGATTTTATCTTGACATTTTTATGGTTCTATCCCAGGCCTTTTTTTTTTTTTAATACTTCATGCTCTTCTATGAGAGGAATCACATTCTCAGCTTCAATTGTCACCTCTTTATGGTTAATGCTTTCATTTTTATTCCAACCCCTCTCACTTAAAATTCAAGCCAGCTTCCCATTTTCCACAGTAAAATCCCCATTTAACAATACTGAATGTCTCTCACACAACTCAAGTCTTCAAAATGTTATTTCTGTTCAGCTTTATTTCTCATTGAATGAGGTAGAGACTGAGGTCCTGAGTTCTCTGACCTAAAACAGTTTCTCAAATATGTTGCAGATTACTTTGATGAAGGTAGAATGCAAGAATTAAATGCAAATGCTAGAGCCGATCATTCATGCTTCTAATGTCAACTCTTCCACCTGTTGAATTCTCTTGGGAAGACCATAACTTCAGTTTCTAACTTTTCTCCTCTGTAAAATGTGGATAATTATACTTTGTTGTTATGAGGATTGAGGATGCAAGATATGATATGCTAAAGTTTCTATTTATATCATATACAATTTTATATGGGATTGGTAAATAAGGACATTATGTTT
This sequence comes from Eptesicus fuscus, assembly GCF_027574615.1. NCBI lineage: Eukaryota > Metazoa > Chordata > Mammalia > Chiroptera > Vespertilionidae > Eptesicus > Eptesicus fuscus. The sequence continues at coordinate 51,243,876 of NC_072488.1, forward strand.
AGTCATACATTGCTAGGTAGGAAGTTAGATATGAGTGGCTCGGGTGGGATGTGGTCCTAATAGGGGTTGGGCCAGCATTGCCTTCAGATCACCTCTCTATGGGCAGCTCAGCAGCCAGCAGACCACCAGGGGGCAGGTTTGGAACCAGTAGGTTCTATGCCCAAGCTCAGAGGGAAACAAACTGACCTCAATGGGACCTTACTAGGGCCCTGGATTAATTATAATAAAGTTTGCATTGTGGCTTTGACCCTCTCCACCCTCCATGGGTTTTTCTGTATGCATTATGGTAAAGGCATGCCCCCCCAAAAAATATAGTTATGTAACCCGTTTCTGTCCATCATCCCTAAATGCAAATGAAAGTCTCCACCCAGAAAATCCCTCATTTAAACCATGTAACCCAGGAGTTCAGGGCCATTGTTTTTTCTCTACTGGCCCTCTTCTCATCTGAATGTATCTTCAATAAATCTCACTTTGGTTAACTTTAATTTTTATTGACCTTGAAATCTTTTCTGTGTTGATGAGAAGAACCGAGGTCCCAGACAGTAACCCCAATCAGTAACATGATTTCCCCCATTCTGTTTATATTTTGTATTTGTATATAACAGAACTTTAATAAAAAGTGCATTCACACATGAACTCAAGATTAAGCAAATTCACTCAATTTCTTCTCCTGAAACAATCTGGTCATATGCTTTGTCATGGATGTTCTTGATTCTCACCAATCTCTTTACATTATTCCCTTGTCTTCACAAATCAGTGGACTCAAATGTTCCTTTTACCCTCTTTCATCAATCTACATTCAGCTTTATTTAAATATAAAATTCTATATTTACTGTTATTTCTTTATTAGGAATTTAAAATATCTTTAAAATTGTTCTTGGATATTTATTTGGATCATTATAATTTTTGTTAATATACTAGTAATAAAATTGCAGAAATTTTAAGTGATCCATTCTATCTGAATTATTTGTTTTTCTATGAGCTCTTATTTTTGTGCACAAGTTTGAAGCACATGTTGATTTTTAGAAATGCAAACACCTGTATATATAAAGTGTTAGAACAGTACTTGGCCTAGAAAGTATGTTTAGAAATGTTTCACTTTGTTCACAGCCAGGATATGAGTACTAAAATATAACGTGTCGTAAGCACTGGGATGGGTCATATTTTTCCTAAACAGACTCCATTTTTTGCTTACATTGTTCCAATAGGAAAATACCCTTTTTGACTTCTTTCTGCTTATCTTTTTTCTCGGCACCTTCACAATCTAATAGTAAAAGGAAACCTTGAAAAATAAACTAAAAAAAAAATAGAAAGCACTTTCCCAAGACTTAGAACAGAGTATACCTGGATCACCCATCCCTGCCTCTTTTAAATAAAGACTGCAGTTCACCTCTTTCATCACCCAGATATGTACAGTCTTTTGTCATTTTAGAAATAGAGAGAAACATTGTTTGTTTCTCAAAGGGACTTTAAATAAAGGATCATATGTTTAAGAGCAAACAACATTCTGAGTGTTTTGTCAATTTTTTTTATGACATGGTACAAGGATCTCAGGCTTTCCCTTTTTAGGCACCATCTTTTCATTTTATTTTTCTGGATTGTATGTTCTTTATACAGTTCATCAGGGGAATATCAGTCAAACTGAATGAGGGAGAATTGTTTCTCTAATCCAATAAAGTCCCAAATTATGATATTTCTTGGGGTCATAGATATTATCTAATTTCAGTAGTTTTCAGAACTGGAGGCATTATCATTCTTTGAGGGGAGTTCATGAAATTACTGGGTTCCATACCTACATCTTTTTTCACATCTACATTTTTTATTTTTGTTGATTTTATTTTTTCTATCACCTTTTACCCCCACCCCCTCCTACCCCTGAACCATGACTACACTGTTGTCCATGTACATATTTTTATTAACAAGATTTTAGGATTCCATAATATAACACATGTTCCTGGCGATCTGCTGCACTCCTGGGTATTTGAGAGCCATTGATGTGGTCAGATTCCTTACCTTTCAAATGAGGAGGCCCCTGAGTCATCAGTAGTATAGTGCATTTGGACTGATTGCTCTACTGATGGCTGGTTTGACAGCTAGTTAACCTTGTCTCTTCTAATATTAGATGACTCATTGCATCAACCTGACTAATAAAGAAGCAAATTTATTGAACTTCAACTTGGCAAAAGCCCTAAGTCCTGAGGTCTAACTATTCCACTAGAACCACCTGTGCTTCCATTTTTCTGGCAAACCATTAGCATGATGAAAATGTGGTTTCTGTAGAGAGGACAGAGTGATCAATTTAAAATAAAGCCAGAGAATTAGCCTCATATACACAGTGTTACATTCAGCTTAATTAGGAGATAAGCCAGGATTCATAGCATCTCGTCTTTGTGCAAATACTCAAAAACCAGCAGGAAGAAAGAAATGGCATGACAATCTGGAAGAGCTGATAGAGCCAATAAAAAAATATCAACCAACACCAAGGCCACACATCAGATGTCATTTGCTAATGAACTGGCATGCTGAGCATCTTGGAAGACACTGAGGGACCAAATCCCCTTGCAATCAAAAGGTGCAAAGAATTAATGGAGTTAATAGGTTTTAAGGAAGCATTTGTGGTAGCTTGCTCCGATTGATGGCAAAGGCTAACCCTGCAATTGCAGAATAATGAAGCACAGTCCAAGGCAGCCATGATGTCCATGAATGGCAATAACTTTATCAGCTAAGAGAGGATTTTTTAGAACAGTGCAATCCAAACAAGATGATTCAGCTAAAGGGGCACGTATTTTCTGACAGTGATAGTGGAGAGTGTGATAGGAACAAAGGAGGAAAATGTGCAGATGAACAATAAGATTCCAAGTTAAGTTGTATAGCTGACACCATATAAATGGTGCCCAAAGACATAGCTTATTAACATATTCAGTTAATAAATCACAAGGTTGTTATTCTCCTTTGAACATTATTGCAAAAGATGGTACAGAAGATTTTGAAATCGTTTTCAACATTTTAAAAGTTACTTTTGTTTTATTGCCAATAATATATATATATATATATATTGGCCTGGTCTCTCCCAGGATCAGGGTTATAGAACAGTGGAGTGGAAAGAGATCCGAATCACCTAAAGAAGCTCTTCCCCAATGCTGGTAAAGAGTGAAGTGCTGAATTGAAAGTCTCAGAATCAGTGGGGAAGACTGAGAAATGCAGAAACGTGGGCTCCATTAATAAAAATTGAGTCAGTAGGAATGAGATGGGGTCCAGGAATCTTGTCAAGTGATTCAGATGTGCAGCCATTTTAGAAAGTTCCGTTGGATCACGTGAAACATTTGCAGTTTTTTGAAAAGCTTTTTTTCTACCTTCCCTCAACCCTCCCCTCCGCATTTTGTTTTGGAAAACTTTCATAAAAATGAATTAATAACTCATAATTTAATAAATGATTTATATTGAGACACTAGATTTCCTTAATAATCCAACAAATTGGCCTGGAACAAGTTCACCTGCACATTCCTTCCCCAACCACATGTGTGTATTGTGTGCAGATAACTAAATTCAGGGAAGAAACACACAAAGGTAACCCAACCTTCTTGGATTCTCACCTCACCCTCATTTCCACCATTTCTAATTTACTGAATATAGTAAAAGACATATTGTGTCTTTGTCCACCCAAGTGTCAGGTACAGTCAAGCTTTGGCATATACACAGCACCATGTCACATAAACTATCATGATGCACCAGAGCATATGTTTCTTTCTACAATAATTATACAGTATTTCTACCTGGAATAGAGAGCCATATATTTAGACTGAAAAAGATGCCTTTAATCCCTCCCTTGTTCCAAAAATAAACTAAAACCATGGGGAAGTGTCCAAAATAATCACCACATTTAATTATAATTATTTATTTATTTATTATTATTTTTTTTAGAGGAGGGAGGGATGGAGAGAGAAGCATCAATGTGAGAGACACATTGATTGGTGGCCTCTCTCAGGTGCCCCAACTGGGATTGGGATTGAAACTGCCACCTAGGTATATGACCCTGACTGGGAATCGAACCTGCAATCATTCGGTGTGTGGGCTGACATTCTAACCACTGAGAAACACCATCGGGGCCACCACATTTAACTTTTATAAAATCAAGTAAAACTGCAGCATTTAAAAAATTGTGTCTATAAATATATGTGATTGTGTGTCCAGGATACTTGAAAGTTGCTGAGAGATCAGATAGATATTCTTTGGGTCTTTTTAGTCATGCTAAATTGTGGGCTAAATCTAAGAGAAAGACTGCAACACTGTGACATTCAATCTATCAGACTAAAATAGTGTTCATTTGGCTGTTCTGAAAGAGAAGACAAGAGCATAAACATGAAAAGACACATGTGCATGTGGGATTTGATCATTTGTTCATCTATACTCTAGAAATCACTCAGGCAAGCCATTTCCCATGGGCATAGTACCAGATATACTTTGGTTGAATTCATTTAATACAAAATTCAGGTAAAGTTTCTGTGTCAAACAATTGTGGGAAAATTTATTGATTTATAGCCTTCACAGGAAATGCTATATAGTACCTGGTTTTGAAAGGGACAGTAGATGTAATGATAAAAAATAGGTGTTGTTAAAATCTAGATAAAATCTCTCTGATTCTATTCTTCACAAAGAGCTCCAGGAAAGGTAAATCTCTACAAAACTGTAAAAAGTTCAGGCACCTTCCCTTCACTGTGTCCTTACTTCTTATAAATACTGCTCTTTACTTGTTAAGCCATGCAAGAAAAAACGTAATTTTTCTTCAACAACTGACTGGATGAAGAAGATGTGGAATACCACTCAGCCATAAAAAATGAATACTGCCCTTTATGACAATGATGAATCCTGAGAATATGTTCTAAGTTAAATAAATCAGATAAAAAAAGACAAGAACTGTGTTATTTCACTCACATATGGGATATAAAATAAAAAGCAACAAATGAACAAACAAAACAAATATGTAAGTAAACGAACAAAGAAACCCTCTTAGCTTCGGACAATAGGATGATGCCCACCAGAGGAAAGGGGCTGGGGAAAAGATAAAAAGGGGAAAGGAGGTCAAATACATGGTGTCAGAAGAAGTCATATATTTAGACTGAAAAAGATGCCTTTAATCCCTCCCTTGTTCCACAAATAAACTGAAACCATAGGGAAGTGACTGAAATAACCCAAAATAATCACTTTTAATTATTATTATTATTATTTTTAGAGAAGGGAGGGATGGAGAAAGAAGCATCAATGTGAGAGACACATCAATCGGTTGCCCCCGCATGGGCCCCCACTGGGATCGGGATTGAAACTGAATGATTAAATAATAATAATTCAGGTGGGGAGCACATAATAGAGTCTACAGATGTCACATTATAAAGTTTTACACTTAAACTTTATGTGATTAACCAATGTGACACCAATAAATTGAGGAAAAGTTTTAAAGCTTTCCTACATGAATTACATCTTAACTCTATCATTTCAGGCCCCTTACTGTTTATTCATTTAAAAAGCATTTAGTGAGTACCTTATGTGCCAGGCCTTGGTCCAGATCCTAAGGCTATACAAATGAATGGTGCTCAATGTACTTGCCACTAAGAAATCCACACTCATGTATGAGACAGACAAATAAACAATTATAAATTGCACTTAACATAGTTAATCCTGTTTGCTCTGGGAGCAAAAAGAAGGGGCAAGAATTCCCTCTGGAAAGTGTGTGTGTGTGTGTGTGTGTGTGTGTGTGTGTGTGTGTGTGTGTGTGTTGTACTAAAACTTCAGACACCTTTCTCTGATATATCCCTTTTCCTCAAAATAAATAAATAAAAATAAATAAATAAATAAATAAATAAATAAATAAATAAGTGACTTCACCATGACTGGCCAGCAGGTTCTCTTCCTCCATCTTTTCCCACATGCACGTAAGCTGGCACATTCTGGGGTGGGTTAGGGAAGATTTTTTTAATAAAAGGAAGGCATGGTTTTGCCTTGAGGGTTGAGAAGTAGGTTGATGGAAAAAGACAGTAGAATAACATTTCAGTTGGCACAAAGATGAGCAGAGGTACAGAGGGAAGAGGAAGAGGAATGTCTTTGAGGAGTAATATGTGGCTCAAAGAGACAAAAGATTGGGAAAAAAGTATGAAGGAATCAGAAAAAGTGAACTACAAACATAAAGCTAATGTTTTCTAGCTCCTGCAACTAGATGTGGAAGGCATGCCATTCTGCAAAAGAAGATGTTTTTGTTCTTCTTTGTTTTTATTTGGGCTGGTCTCCTCAGGACCAGAGCTATGTATTTCCCTTTTCTTGAGAAATTAGAAAACAGAATAAATTTTGAATAGGTATGATATAGAAGAAGCTGTCTTTGCTAGGTAACAAACATTAAATCCCTCACTGATTAAGTTACAAACATCATCACCAACCCCAGAGATGATTTATATCATTTGTTTTTGTATTTTATTACAGTAAAAAATATTCAGTGCCTTTGGGGTTCATATGGATAACATCAGTGAGTGAAGTATTGGTGAATGAAGTTTGGGCTTAAGCTACCTTACCACAGGAACCCACTATGCATTCCTATCCATAGCTATGAGGACAGGACTAATACTGGCAGATCTTTTGATTTTCCAAGAGAAGCCAGGAATCTGTAGTTTTTAAGAGAAAATTTGATTTTTGTATGATTTCCCATTATTTAATTTTTTTGGGAGGGAGGGGAGAAAAAGGCAGAGAGGCTAACACCCAGCATAGATATCTTATTATATATCATACCTCTTCAATATGTTTTTTTTCTGTTTTATAAACAAACCACATTATTGGATTGAACTTATCCTTAAGATAATGCGTTTTTGATCTGTGAGTAATAGCTTCTCTCACTCCTTGAAATCGAACCATTATATCTGTTTACTATCCAACATTTCTCACATATGACATTATGATTATAAAAAATACATAAGACAAATCAAAACATAATTTGGTCTGAGTAGATGTGGTCAAACAAAGAATAAGTAGGTTTTTTTGTCACCCAGTGGAAGTGAAAAAAAATCCAGTGTTGACATTTTTTGTTTTTTATTTAGCTGAGTTTATTCAATTATTTCTTAAAGGGATTCATAAAATTAGAGTCATCTTCCTTTCTTTTGCCTTTCACAACAGGGTGTAACTCAGTGGGATTTAACTATCAGAACCTATGGTTACATATTTATGTTTTGTTGGGTTTTTTTGGAAGAAAAATGGGGATGCATAAAATTGTTTTTCTGTTTTGAGATCAAGGATTACCCAAAATTAAATGTGTGCAAGTTTGTTGTTGTTGTTTTCTCTCTCTCAATGTTCCATGCTGGTAAACTATTGTCCCAGAAGAAGAATGTTGAATAGGTTTCTGGTTTTTACAATAATGTAGCTATGCACACATAGAGTTTTTATTTTTTTTAATTATTATTTTTTTAAATATATTTTATTGATTTTTTTACAGAGAGGAAGGGAGAGAGATAGAGAGTTAGAAACATTGATCAGCTGCCTTTTGCACACCCCCTACTGGGGATGTGCCCGCAACCAAGGTACATGCCCTTGACCGGAATCGAACCTGGGATCTTTCAGTCCGCAGGCTGATGCTCTATCCACTGAGCCAAACCGGTTTTGGCCACGCATAGAGTTTTTAGATACAGAGCTGGTTAGTTTATTTCAGTTCTCCAAAAGAAGGAAGTAATCCCACTCACATCACTAGACAGAGCATCAAGTTGCATGTCTGAATAAATCAGAAGTGAACACTTGGTATTCCTCAGACAAAGGCAGGCCCTTAGCAATGTTATAGTACATTAGAGTTCTGATTCTAACCAAATACAGAGGGATATTTAAATATATTAACATAATTAATATATGTAATCATTTATTCATGACTAGAGGCCCGGTGCACAAAATTTGTGCACGGAGAAGCTCTCCCTCAGCCCAGCCTGCACCCTCTTCAATCTGGGACCCCTCGAAGGATGTCCTACTGCCGGTTTACAGGGATCGTGCCTAAACCAGCAGTTGGACATCCCTCTCGCAATCCAGGACTGCTGGCTTCTAACCACTCACCTGCCTGCCTGCCTTCCTGCCTGATTGCCCCTAACCACTCTGCATGCTGGCCTGCTCACCCCCAACTTCCCCCTGCCACCAGCTTGATCACCCCCAATTGCCCTCCCTGCTGGCCTGCTTGCCTCCACCTTCCCTCCGCACTGGCCTGCTCACTCCAAACTGCCCCCCTCGCTGTCCTGATCATCTCCAACTGACCCCCACTGAAGGGGTGAGGGGCTGATGGCAGTTTGCAGGATGGCCAAGCTTCCCAGTGGGGACCCTCATCCCATGGGAGTGTGGCCAGCCTGGGTGAGGAGCTGAGGGCTGTTTTCAGGCTGAACACGCCCCCAGTGATCCAGGCTCCCAGCCCCTCCTTTTTTTCTTTTTTTTCAGCGCCTCCTTGAGAGGAGGCAGGGCCAGCTGGAAGCAGGTATCTGGGATTTATTTATCTTCTACAATTGAAACTTTGTAGCCTTGAGCGGAGGCCAGGGCAGGCCAGGGCAGGTGGGAAGCTTGGCTTCCTCCATTGCCAGAGGAAACCCAAGCATCCTGCTTGCTCCAGCTCCGTGGCCACTGCCATCTTTGTTGGGCTAATTTGCATACTCGCTCTGATTGGCTGGTGGGCCTAGCGGAGTGATGGTCAATTTGCCTGTTTCTCTTTTATTAGTGTAGATTACTGATGACTTCAAACAAAGCTAGAAATACATGATTCATCCTATAGAGAGGTGTATTTGCTGGAGACATATCCATTAATTATTTGCTAATACCAAGCCCAAATATGACCTCATATTATCAGGTTTATGTCTTTTACTTTTTATCAAAGTTATACTTCTTGCCCAGCCAGTGATTAAGCATTAACCTATTAATCAGGAGGTCATGGTTTGCTTCCTGGTCAAGGCTCATACTTGGGTTGTGTGCTTTATCCCCAGTAGGAGGCATGCAGGAGGCAGCTGATCAATGATTCTTTCTCATCATTGATGTTTCTATCTCTCTCTTCCTCTCTGAAATCAATAAAAATATATTTTAAAAAGTTATACTTCTTATACATTTGAAACATTAAGTAGTATTCAGATGTGTGCTATAATATATGGCATTGTAGCACCCATTTGAGTACTGTTTCAACCTCCCCCAGAAACCTTTCCTGATCATCAGAGGCCACCATATTCAGTTTTCCCCTGTGTTCTCCCATGCTTTGTCTTCATATTTGTAAATAATTTGCTTGAAATTACTTTTTTTAATAAAGCAGTTGGTCATATTACTGACCTTAATAGTTGTTGAAACTTAGCTTTCCATATCTCCACACATTGAAAACCCCCATCTGTAATCTATGTCCATTTTTTACATAAGTAGTTTTTATTTATGTGACTATAATTCCACAAATATTTTTCACTGATCATCTCAGTTGTGTCCCCTGATAATATTGTCTTCCCTTTCATGGAATTTTTACAAACAGATCTGCCACAGATAGAGTAATAGTTCTTCCTAATGGTAAAAAATAACACCAAATACTCATTTTCATATTTTTGGGGAGACTTTCTCATCTGTCTCTATGTCTTCATACCCTATGTGATACCTTTATATATCTGAAGCTAGTGTTCTATTACTTTAATTCTTGTTTTCAAATTATTTTTTATCCTAGATAATTTCAAATTGTCTTTTTATTCAGGATATATTTGGAGTGTTATCTTTTTGTATAATGTGATATCTTTATATAGCTGAAGCTAGTGTTTGTGTGTAATTTTCATCTGCTTCCTGTACTGTTGATTTTATTCAACTTTGTTAATGTTTATTCCTGGGAAACTTAGGTTGTACAATTGTATGGTAGGAAAATAGTTATTATCCAAAGACCTAAAATACATTTATTTTACCTTTATTATTGATTTATAGTTCCTAGTGGATTGAGTTCTTGGTTGAAATACACTTTTCTCAGATATTAAAATAATTATTCCATTTAATTCCAAAATATTGGGTGTTTCTTAGGAAAAATAAAATACTCTTTATTCTAATTTCTTTTTTATTTTATCTTCCTTTCTGGATATTTTTGGGTATTTCTCTTTATTCTTTTTTAAATATTTGTATTGATTTCAGAGAGGAAGGGAGAGAAAGAGAGAGATAGAAACATCAATGATGAGAGAAAATCATTGATCGGCTGACTCCTGCATGCCCCCCAACTAAGGATCAAGCCTGCAATCTGGGCATGTGCCCTTGACCAGAATTGAACCCAGGACCCTTCAGTCTGCAGGCCAAAGCTCTATCCACTGAGCCAAACCAGCTAGCACTGTTTATTCTTCATATTCTGCAATTTAATAAAAATGTGACTTGCTGTGGACTTTTTATCATTAAATGTACTGCCCACTTACTCATACATCCTATATAATAAAGAGGTAATATCCAAATTGACCCTCACGCCCTCGCACAAGATGGCCACCCCCATGTGGTCAAATATGGCCTCCACAAGATGGCCGGCAGGGGAGGGTAGTTGTAGGTGATCAGGCCTCCAGGGGAGGGCAGTTGTAGGTGATCAGGCCTGCAGGGGAGGACAGTTGGGTGTGATCGGCTCGGGAGCAGTTAGGCATTAATTAGGCTGGCAGGGGAGTGGTTAGGAGTGATCAGGCTGGCAGGGAGAAGCAGTTAGGGGCAATCAGGCAGGAAGGCAGGCAGGCGAGTGGTTGGGAGCCAGCAGTCCCGGATTGTGAGAGGGATGTCCGACTGCTGGTTTAGGCCCGATCCCACAGAAAGCAGGCCTCAACCAGTAGTCGGATATCCCCCAAGGGATCCCATGTTGGAGAGGGTGCAGACATTACTGAGGGACACCCCTCCTCCCCCAGTGAACAAATTTCATGCACTGGGCCTCTAGTTGCTTATAAAATACATGAATATCTATTTTGGAGAATTTATTTTTATTTTATCATATGCTATTATTATTTTTTTATTTGAAGTGTCTATCTACATTTCCCCCTTCCTATTTCTCCATTATTCATATTATCTCTGGTAGTTGGACATCCTTGGATTGATCTTCTTGTTCATTTCTTTGACTTTAATGTTCTACTTTGTAGACAATTTCCTTGAATTTGTATTCGAAAAGCATGACTATTTTTCTGTTATTTTAATTCTTATTTTCAAATTATTTTTTTATCCTAGTAATTTCAAATTATCTTTTTATCCAGTATATCTTCGGAGTGTTTTCCTTTTGTAAAATGTGATATCTTTATATATCTGAAGCTAGTGTCTGTGTGTAATTTTTATCTGCTTTCTGTACTATTGATTTTATTCAACTTTGTTAATGTTAATGTTCCTCCCATTCATGTAAGCTCTCTCAAACATTTCATAATCATTCTGGTAATCATTGACTTTCTATTCATAATGAAAAATAAGTCACTGGAAAACTGATTATGAGGTCCAGTTAACAGATGGGGTATATTTATAAGAGGACTTTTGAATGCAAGGTGTTGGGATGGACAAATAAATTTTTTTGAGAAACGATCCCACATTTCAGATTTATTAAGATAAATTTTTACATGACACTGAGTTTCTTCAGAAACTATCTCCTAGGCACCAGATTAGGGAGGATATAGAATGAGAGCAGGGTGATGGAAGGTGCCTAAAATACTTCATCATTCTGTTTTCAGCTTCCATTTTATTGCTGTGTTTTTATTTTGTCACCTAGCTCTTCATGCCCATGCTCCTACCACTATATTTAGAAATCCGGAAGCTCTCAAGTAAAATATTTTCAAAAAAGAACATCAGCTGACAAGCTGGGTGGGGTTAATTACATGAGTATGAGGTTGAGGGTGAGGGGGAAGATGGACATAGTTACTACAACTCTGATAATAGGTTTTCAACTAATATCTTTGGTTTTAGCTTAAAGGCTACCCCTGTCTTCTAGGTAGCCTATACCATCAAGCATGGGATTTTTGAAATTTCTATCTGGTAAACTATGCTTTCTTTGCTATTCTTTTCTGTAGGCACTCACTCTAGTCTGTTATATCAGATAAAACCTCTTTTATCTGTTAAGTCAATTAATAATTCTCTACTGTCCATTTCAGCCTTCTAAAACTCTGTTGGTATATTGGACCCTGCTATCTAAACTCTCAATTTCTCATTTCTCATTGGTTTGTTACCTTTTCCCTTTCCGTTACCATAGTGAAATCTGCAGGGAAATAGAAAAATGCATTTCTGCCTTTAATTTATTATGTTTAACTCTGAGTCAGGATTTAGCATTTTTTTCTCTCTGCATTTTTAAAAAGTATTAAAGCATCATTGAACAAAGCAGTAATAAATATGGCCATTTCAATATGTTTTAATTACTCTTTTCCATCTGAAAGCAGTCTTGAGGTGACTGACAGAAATTCCTTTCCGTGTCTTTAAGTACAATTTTGTTTTGCTTGATTTTGTAGCAGTTCCTGGATTGTTAGAATGTCTAAAATGGCAGAGGAAAGTATTTAAAGCAAAATTATCTTGTACTAGTAGAAGAAAGGGCCCTAGGATTTCTGCCTCACATAATGGCTTTATCAACAATTTTCATTAAAAACACATTCATGCTAACATTAAGTAAGTTCCATCACTTATAATGGGATTTTTATGTTTGTGCCAAGAAAGGAAGTAAAAAAATGTGATATGTATGGCATATTGTAATCCACTTAGGAGAAGTTCATAATTTCCATAACAAAATCATAAACCATCCAGATGCATGATTTATTACCAGGTTATTGGAAAAATATTTCTCCATTATCATCTTTATTCCCTCTACACGGCACTTTGGAACACAAAATGTTTCTATTCCCATCAAGTGTATAGGGATGGAGCTCTTAACTCATAGAAAATAGCAGAAGCAAGAATGGACTTTACTTTTACAAAATGATCATGTTCCATAATAATATATAAAACAATATGGATTTTTAACTTTCTGATCAATACTTATCCTTCCAACATATATCCCAAGAGCATTATTCTTAAGAGTAATGAGATAAATTATGACCTGTGGTTTGGACCTTGCCAGACTACTTTCCCTCACTCTCTCAGTTCTCTTGTAGCCTTTGAGCCAGATCCCTGCTCTTGATCCCATTTATAAAGAACCAGCTAGACACCCATTAATCAGATTCATCATCTTTTCTTAACTCTAGTGCAGTGCCCTTTTCATGGCCTATAGGGTATTACTAATTTGGCCTCATTCCTGAAAATTAATTCCTGGAGATGAACCATTCTCTGAGTTAGAGAAGTCAATGAACATTGTCACCAAGTCTGTATTTCATTTCTTCTGTCTAAATCCTTCTTAAGGGAATAGATACAGTTTGAAAACAGCAGATGATGATCATCTTAAAAGCCACTTTGATATATATGAGCAAAGTAGATCATGAATTATATTGATGTTTTATATACTTTATAATCTCTGTTGTATTCATAGACCAAATCTAAATCTCCCTCAGCAATACACAGTGCTCTGATTGTTTTGTTAATTCTCTTTTTTTCTTAATAGTGTAAGTATATTTGTATCTATTCCTAAGTAATACCTGTTTTAGTTTTGATTATTTTCAAATGTATATCACTATAATCATTCTGTGTGTATATTCTGATGACTGTCTGCTTTTCTAATCAGGGGGTTTTATGAGATTTAACCAAACTAATATATGTAGCTGCAGTTTATGCCTTTGTTCTGTTATGCATTGTTCAATTATATAAATACATGTTCGTTTATTTTTCTATTTACCTTTTAATGGACTTTAGGTTGTTTTTATCTGCTATTACAAAAAAGGCTGCTACATTGTTTAACATATACCCCAGGTAAACAACTACATAAATTTCTCTGGACTATATACTCATGAGTAGACTGGGTAGTGAGCATGAAGTAGAGTATATAGATATTGAATTATACTGTTACTAGAGGCTTGGTGCACAAATTCGTGCACCAGTGGGGTCCCTCAGCTTGGCCTGCGAGGATCAGGCCAAAACCGGCTCTCCAACATCCCCCAAGGGGTCCCAGATTGCGAGAGGGCAGTTCTTGGGTGACATACCCCAGAATTGGGCTCCTTTCTATCTGGGTCCAGGGTGCGAGTGAAGCAGATTTGGGGCCGACAGTGCCCCAGCAACAAACTAACTCATGGCTGATTCCATGAGGAATCAGGCTCCCTCCTCTATTGGTCTAAGTATCTGCCCCCCTGGTGGTCATTGCACATCATAGCTATCAGGCAAATGGTCAGATGGTCGCTTAGGCTTTTATATATATAGATACATTTGAAATTTATATAATATTATTAGCAAATGTTATCTCAGTAAATATAATCTATATAAAATAAAATTACCAGTCTAATTAATGTAATTACATAACTTTGTATATATGTGTGGGCCACTGTCTGTCACTTATGTAACGTGTTGTTCTTAATCTATATCTTTGTCTTTAATACATGTTTTTATTAAATAGCCATACATAAAATGGCAAAAAAACAACAAATAAAAATGTGCCGTTCAATGACTGATTATAAAGGAAACTGCCATGCAACCAACACTCACGTCAAGATATAAAAATTTGCCAGTACTCCATAAGCCCTTCTTGTATCTCTCCTTAATTTTAATTCTCCATCCTTCTCACAGTAAGTTTCCTTATTATTATATTTGTAGTTTATCTTAATTGAATTTTTTAAATGGAAGCATTTTGTGTGTCTGGTTTCTGTCATTCAAAATCAAGATTAATTTGTGTGTGTTTGCTCTCTGTTATTCAATATTAGATCTGAGCCTCTGTGTAGTTGATAATGACATTTGCTTAAATTCACCCCAAAAAATAATGAGTTCTTTAGTAGAAAATGGTTTCTCAAATTTTTTCTCTATTCTGTGCATTTCCCTCTGGTTATCTAAAATAGAATTTTGGAAAAACATACCTGAATAGTTTGTTTTTGAAACATTTATAGGTAAACTTTTTCCCCATACATGCTTTTATATTTGGACACAACTATGTACAAGATTAGTGAACTGGAACATGTGTGAGTAGAACTTATTCAGACTGAAGCACAGAGAATAAAAGAATCCTATATAATAAAAGTCTAATATGCAAATTGACCGAATGACAGAATGACAGGTCACTATGATATGCACTGACCACCAGGGGGCAGACGCTCTATGCAGGAACTGACCCCTGGTGGTCAGTGTGCTCCCACAGGGGGAGTGCCATTCAGCCAGAAGTCGGGCTCACAACTGGTGAGCGCAGTCGCAGTTGTGGGAGCCTCTTATCTCCACTAAGGATGTCAGACTAACAGCTTAGGCCTGTCCGACTGACAGCTTAGGCCTGCTCCCTGCCACCACCAGAAAGCAGGCCTAAGCTATCAGTCAGAAATCCCCCAAGGGCTCCCAGACTACAAGAGGGCGCAGGCCAGGCTGCGGGGACCCCCCCCCCCCCGCCCCTGAGTGCACAAATTCATGCACCAGTGGAGTCCCTCGACCTGGCCTGTGGGATCAGGTCGAAACCAGTTCTCTGACATCCCCCCATGGGTCTTGGATTGTGAGAGAGTGCAGGCCAGGCCGAGGGACCCCACTGGTGGATGATCATGGCCAGGGAGGGACACAGGAGGTTGGCTAGCCAGTGTGGGATCACGGGAGGGCTCAAGGGCATGTCCAGCCCATCTTGCTCAGTCTTGCTCAGCTGGACCCCAGCGACAAGCTAATCTACTGGTCGACTGTCTGCTCCCTGGTGGTCAGTGCATGTCATAGCGAGTGGTTGCATGGCCCTAGCATACCATTAGCATATTACACTTTGATTGGTTGAACAGCTGACCAGATGACTGGACATTTAGCATACTAGGCTTTTATTATATAGGATATTTCAGAACGGTAGAAATTTGAACGTATTAGATAACATAAAAAGAACAGGGCAGGATAAATATTGCATATTTAATAGTGAACACATTTCCAAAATTAATCAAGCCATAGAATCAAGAATCACAACAATCCTCAATCAAACAATGTACAAAATATACATTTACTGTTGCAGATTGAGATCCCTTGTAATCTGAAACTGAGGTGGATATTTGCACATAGGAAGTTTATTAGAGAGTGCTCTTATAGTCAACACCTGTGGGAGTGTTGACTAAGCAGATCATGTCGGAGGGAGAAGTTGAACTGCAATGCAATTTAAAAGGCTTCAGTTAATCCCATGGTGTTCTGGAGAGTCCGGGTAATCCTTTAGAGTTGTTCTGAATTGGAGGATAGGGGCAAGGCCTTTGTATATCTTCATAAACCAGGAATTGAATATGAGTCACCCCCAGGAAGGGAGTGTAAGTTACATAACTTCTAAAAAGAAACTTAAAGGCAGATTCAAATAAATGTAATTTATTGCTAACACTCTCAGAAGCTTGGAGAATGAATGTTTCAGTCCTGGAAGAAATTCTGGATAGCACATAATACCATCTAATACACTTAGGAGAATATGTGAGGTACAATAGGAAAAGATGCTGAAAATTGACAAAGAGAATATTTTCAATGTTATTTGAGAAAAACGGTTATTAGCTTTAAATGAAACATATTTACACAAAGGAATACTACGTGGCTATAAAAAGGAAGGAAATCTTACCTTTTGGGAAATCATGGATGGACCTGCATATTATTATGCTAAGGGGTGGAATCTAATGGACAAAATCAACAAACTAACAAAACAGGAACAGACTCATAGATACGGAGAACAGATGGACAGCTGTCAGAAGGGAGGGGTCTGGGGGGGGCTGACTGAAAAAGGTGAAGGGATTAAGCAAAAACAAACAAACAAACAAACAAACAAAAAACCAAGAACTCATAGACATAGATAACAGTATGATTACCAGAGGGAAAGGGGAGTGGTGGAGGAAGAAGAGGGTCAGGCTGGATAAATGGTGATGGACAGAGACTTGACTTTGGATGGTGAACACACAATACAATATACAGATGATGTATTATAAAAGTGTACACTTGAAACCTGTATAATTTTATTAACCAATGCCATAACACTAAATTTAATAATTTTTTTAAAAAAAGAAACACATAGACTTACAACTGACTTCTCATTAGAAATGATAAAAATGACAATAAAATTGAATGATAGTTTCAAAGTATGGAAAAAGGAGTAATTGCAACTTGTAAATCTATAATAGAGGAAAAATTCTATAAAGTAAATGTGAATTAAAACTATTTGTAGACAAAAAAAAAAAAAAAAAAAAAAGAGAACTTATGACCAGGAAGGCGACATAACATAAATATTAAAATAATTTCTTCAGGAAGAAAAATAATCCCATATAGAAAATTTTAGAAATCTGTGAAGGAATAAAAAGTAAGAGAAGGGGCAAGGAGTAGCTATATATGAAGGTTGACTAGGAGTTGGTGATAGTCTCTTTAATTTTTATATGGTAATCTTCATAGTAGTTTGCTCACGTTTTAAAATTTTTTATGCTTTACAGTTTTGTCTATGTATGTTGCACATACATACTGTACTGTTAAAATAAAATGGAGACCAATCTTGAAGATCCTCATATAGACAAAACCATTTAAGCTACATAAAGCAAATTTTAGTTTATTCAGTAAATGAAATAAAAACTTAGATTACTTCTTATAAAGGCTTCTGATAATCATAAATAAAACCTAAGTCCTCTTTCTAAAATGGTGAAAGATAATCACTTTTAACCAACCCCTTACTGTCTGGAGACACCCCCCTCTCCAATTGTAAGTCAAACAACTTCCTCATTTTCACTTTGTAAGTCATCTCGGAAAATCATGCCTCTGAACTTAATACCAGTTCCCTTTTGAAGTCTCCCAGTTCACAGTTTGTTTCTTTCTCTATAAAATAGTCATATCAAATAAATCTCTCTGAATTTTCTTCTGAGAACAATCACAAACTCTACCTTTACATGCTGAATTTTTTGCTCTATTTTTAAGTTACAGGGTTTTCTTCAATACCTTGATGTTGTGAATTTCTCCCTTTCTGTTTACTTATCATTGGAAATGTGGTCCTGGTATATGCTAATGTACAGAATGATTGGATTTAACTTTTTCTCTTATAAATATAACTATTCCATTCAACTCTCTTTTTAAATTGAGGTCCCCGTGAGAGAAAGGATGAATTTATTTCTTATGTGTGACGGTGCTTAACTTTCCATCACCAAATTTAAGGGCTTCCTTCTACCCTTGTATATACCTGTGAAATTTCATTGTTTTGAAACAGATAGTTCAGAATTAAAGTGAAGAATAAATGATTTGGGATGCGTAAGGAAAGGGGGAGTGGTATCACCAGTCAGAATGATCAAAGGGCCAGGAAGGACTCACAGTCCCAGTCAGGGAAAAGCCAGTGTTGTTGTTGGAGATAAACTGGGGGTTATTGGGACAGAACATACTTCATGCATTGCTCCAGGGCTTCACTCTCACTTTGTTTAGTCAAAATTCTCCTGACATCTAAGAGATTATGGAGCACTAACTTTCGTTTCTCTTGTCATTAACAAATCCACCCCCTGTTCTCTTAGTCAAGTTGGATGGTGAAGAGGTGAGTGTTTCTTTCTACTCTCACACTGTTGCTGGATGTGGACCGGAACCAAGGCGGGTCTGCCGGGCTGGTCTGGAAATGGGTTCTAGCGAAGTCAAGAGAAACGCACTTGGAGGACTCACGCATAAGAGGTCTTAAGGTATAGTGGCGAGCTTTAATGGAAGGGCACACAGGGCATAGATGCCTCTGAAGAGGATGCCACGTGCCTCATCCACAACCAGGTGGCTCAGCTCTGTCTCACTGTGTAAGAAGTTCGTCTCTGGGGCGGAAGGCCGCACTTAGCCTCGCCAGGAGGAGGACCAGGAGCCGGAGCTGCCATGCCTTAGCCCAGCATCGGCCTCACAGCTTCAGCAGTCTATCTAGCGCGGTCCCTGTTGCCCTCTGGCCCACCTTGGATGCAGCACTTTGGCCTGGGCGGCTGCTATGGAACCAGAACCCGAGAGAACGCATGTGGGTGCTGCCTATAGGGCCTTTGTTAAGCTTTGATGATATTTCCTTTGGTTTGGGAAGGGGTATTCTTTCTTTCAAATGAACCAATCTTCCTAACTCTTCCTGGGCTTGGGCTTGGGCCCAACCCTTAGCCAACCCCTTTCTTGGATCTCCTTATGCTAATCATTTTCGCCCAGATTTCTCCAGGCTAGATGCCTCCCCTTTATGCTAGCCACTCTGGCTTCCATGGAGCAGGCCTCAGCAGAGGAATTTCTGCTCACTAGTTCTTCCTCCCTCCAGTAGTCTGCAGAGGGACTGCGGAAATTGGAAAGCATATCTTTCCTGTCCACTCAGAAGCCTGAGTGACTGGGAAGCTGCCTCTTCCTAGTTAACTTGGCTTAACTAGATGTCTGGCTCCCTTCTCTTTTGTTATTACTTAACTAGCTGCCTACTATAATAACACTAGACAACTCCCTCACACATTTTTTATCATACTTTTTATTAATTTAATATGTCTTTTGAATCATTTCATAGTAAGGAATCATATACATATAAACATTTTTTAAACAGCAGCTTCTTTCCATTATTGCATCCATAAGGGTATATTAACCTGAATACATTTAGCATTTGAATTCACTTAAACTCTTTTTATTTACTAACTAGAGGCCCAGTGGATGAAATTCATGCAGTTGGGGGGTCCCTCAGCCTAATCTGCACCCTCTTGCCATCTGAGAGCCCTCAGGGGATGTCCACCTCCCAGGGGGAGCGGGCCTAAGCCTGCAGTCAGACATCCTTAGTGCTGCCATGGAGGCCTGAGAGGCTCCTACCATTGCCAATGAGCTCGTCAGCTGTGAGCCCTGCTTCTGGCTGAGCGCACTGACCACCAGGGAGAAGCCCCTGAATTGAACATCTGCCCTCTGGTGGTCAGTGTACCTCATAGCGACCAGCCGTTCCACCTTAGGGCTCTCCAACACCCCCGAGAGGTCCCAGATTGCGAGAGAGCGCAGGCCAGGCCGAAGGACTCACTGGTGCACAATTGGGGCCAGGGAGAGACATGGAAGGTTGACCAGCAGGGGATGGAGCTTGGGAGGGCTTCAGGGTATGTCTGGCCCTTCTCGCTCAGTCCTGATCTGCCAGACCCCAGCAGCAAGCTCACCTACCAGTCGGAGCATCTGCCCCCTGGCAGTCAGTGCACATCATAGCAAATGGTTAAGCGGCCTTAGCATACCATTAGCATATTATGATTTGATTGGTTGAATGGCCAACCAGATGACCAGACCCTTAGCATATTAGGCTTTTATTATATAGGACTAGAGGCCCGGTGCATGAAATTCGGGGGGGGGGGGGGCTCAGCCTAGCCTGCACCCTCTCACAATCTGGGACTGCTGGCTCCTAACTGCTTGCTTGCCTGCCTGCCTGCCTGATCACCCCTCAGCACCTCTGCCTCGGCCCCCACTGCTGTGGCTTTGTCCAGAATGACATCTGGAAGGTCGTTTGGCTTTCTGGTCTAATTAGCATATTATGCTTTTATTATTATAGAAGGGCAAGCTATGGAAGCAACCCAAGTGCACATGGATCAAATGGATAAAGAAAATGTGATTTTTGCCCTGGATGGTCTAGCTCAGTGGTTAGAGTGTCAGCCTTGGGACTCAAGGGTTTTGGGTTTGATCCCCCACAAGGGCTCATGTGAGAGGCAATCAATCGTTGTTTCTCTCTCACATCGATATTTCTTTCTTCTCTTTCTCTCTCCCCCTTCCTCCTTCCTTTCCACTATAAAAATCAATGAAAAAAATATTGTCAGGGAGAAATAAAAAAAATAGGTGCAATTTGATATATATACTAGGGGCCTAGTGTATGAATTTGTGCACCTTGAAAGGAACTGTGGGCCGGAAGCCTGTGGTAAGCACAGGGGCGGGTCTCAGCCCATCCTCTGTGCCCCCCGCCCGGCTCCTCCTGCTACAGCACACAGTCCTCTGTCTGCTGGCAGCCCCGCTCCCACTGCCGCCACTCCCACGCACTGACGGCACTGGCCCCACTAACACCTGCTTATGACACGGAGCGACTGGGGCCAGCGCCAGCAGTGGGTGCGAGCGGGGCCAGTGCCGTCAGTGAGTGTGAGTGGCAACTGCTGCCCCGATCGCACCTCGGCAGCCAAGGGATGTGGAGAAGCCCTCAGGGGAGATCGGGCCAGCAGCCACTGCTCATACCCGCTGATGGCACCGAACAATCAGGATCGGCACTGGGCACCGGCAGCGGGTGCAAGCAGCAGCTCCAGCGCCAGCTGTGGGTGCGAGCGGGGCTGGCACTGGCAGTGGGTGCGAGCGGTGACTCTGGCATCGGCAGTGAATGCGAGGGGGTGGCGCCGGCAGCAGGTGCGAACGCCGGGCAGGACCATGGTGCACGAGAGCAAAGAATTTTCAGTAACCACCAGAGGCTCGCCACAATGACAGCAACTGGCACCTGCCTTGGTCTTGCACTCCCACTCACCTGCTCCACCATCCAGCCATGGTCAAAGCCCACCATGTTCCGCGCACGCCCCCTGGTGGCCAGCACGCATCAGAGCCACCCATTGTTCGGATGTTCCAGTTGTTCTGCTGTTCGGTCTCTTTGCATATTAGCCTTTTATTATATAGGATACCATCAGCACTAAATGTTTGATTATAACTGAGTTTCCCACGTAGGTCTGCCTATTCTATTTTGGTCTTAAAAGCATCCTACTTTAGAGAAATAAAATAAGCCAGTGTTTTTCACTGCTTTTTATGTCACCTAAAGCTGAATGGCTCACTATTATGAGTTTTAAAATAGTTGTTGCAATGTCTGGCTTCACTTCGGTTTTGCTACTGACAAACTTCTTGACATCTGGCAATTCTCCTCACCCTTCTGAGCTTTAATTTCATCTTCTCATTCAGAAAAATGAGAGGATATTAGAGTAAATGATGTTAAAGTTTCCTTTCAGCTCTGATACTCAAGAACTTTTATAAAGTGCTGAAGTTTGTTCCAGGTTATAAAATAAGCTAGCAATAGAATTGGAAATAAAGCCCCCGGGATATATCTTTAGCTATAATCAGATGACCTAGAGAACAGAGAGAACTTTCATAAAGAAGAGAGAGTAGAAGAATAAATGAAAAGTCTGTCTCCCAGTGACCATCTGTGAGGAAGTGGTCCATGACCTAGGGGCCCAAATATTTAGAATGCACAAAATATAAAATTATCAGACACTTCTATTTGAGTGGGAGGATGTTGGGAATACACAAATTTTAACATTTAAAATATAAAGTTACTTACAAGCACGATTTATGTAGATGCGATATTCTCAGAGTTTATAGAAGGATCATATCCTACTACCCGCAAAAATAATAAAACAAGTCAACATTTACATGGTGCATTTATTTTAGGGTAGGAAAATATCTGGAGGCTGAGATCAAAATTATTTGACTAGTTCTTCAGTGTGTTTAAGTTTGAACATTTTATTTCCCCATTTATTCTTATTGTTCAGCCGAAGCTGCACTAAAAACTCTGAAAGATCGTTTTTCATTCAGCCACTTGAAAAGAAAACCCTGCCTAAGTGTCATTTATAACCATTAAGGCAGAATTCTTCCTTTTTAATCAAACTGATCAACTCTTAAGAAAGATTACTACTAAGTTACTTTTTTTTTCTTATAGAACATAACCCACCTTTAAAGAGAGATGTATCCGTAATTGGTAATATATACTTATATGACATATGAATGAGTAAATTATATAGAAACATACATATGCATATAACTGTCAAAGTATATGGGTCAAATTTAATGTACCGCTGCATTTTTTATTCCCTACAAGTGAAGAATGACTTTATATTTATAAATAGTTGAACAAGGATAAAAAGAATAATATTACACATTAAAGTTACATGAAATTTAAAGGTCAGTATCCAAAAAATAAAGTTTTATTGGGGCACAGCCTGCTCATTTATTTATGAATTGTTCTTGACTGCTTTCACACTCTACCCACAAAGGTGAGTATGACCACAAAGCCTGAAATACTTGTCTGACCCATTAAGGAACAGGCTTGCCAATCTCTGACATAAAGCCGATGCCAGCCCTGCCTCTGCATTGCTCCCGGGGCTGTGCTTCAGTTCCTGCAGCCAGCTGCTCAGGTTCCTGCCTCTTTCATGCCACTCACCACACCAGCTCTCTGCTGCATTCACTGCACTCGTCCACTAGCTCCACCCACAAGCTGATTTCAGTCCAGTTCAACTATATTCCCTCTTCCTTCCATGATGACATTTACTCCTAATTTTTCTATGAGCACCATTCTCAACTTCTACTTTTCCTAAGTTGGCACCCTTCTCTAGGAAAAGCACTTCTTTTTTAAAAATATATATATTTTTATTGATTTCAGAAGAGGAAGGGAGAGGGAGAGATAGAAACATTAATGATGAGAGAGAATCATTGATCGGCTGCCTCCTGTTTGCTCCCTACTGGGGATCAAGCCCGCAACCCAGGCATGCGCCCTGACTGGGAATTGAACCTGGGACACTTCAGTCTACAGTCTGACAGTCTATCCACTGAGCCAAACTGGCCAGGACCAGCACTTCTTCTTAATAGAAGACATTTATTTATCTCATACTTTTAATTCATGGAATTAAAGGGAATCAGAGTTTGCCACCCCCAAATATGCCTTTTTGAGATATTGTTTTAAGCTTCTTATGTTAAAGAAACAAAAGACTCAGAAATGAACTTGAACTCTCCCCAATACATGCCTAGAGGAATTCGGATAGAAAAACCTGCTTAAAGGAAGGGGGCTCCTACTTTAGCTGGACACAAACTCAGTGTGACAGACAGGGAGGACCCTCCCAATGTTTGTTTGCTAGACTCCCCTCTGTACCCCATTGTTTCTGGGTGGCCCAGCAAGAACTTCTTTACTAAATGTTTGCTCTTTCTCCTTTACCTATGAAATGATTTCCTGCTTTCTCTTTGAAGTCCCAGATCCCTGCTTCTCTCCCTGCTGCCCTCTCCTTAGTCCACAGAGACATGGAAACCTTAACTGCCTGAGTTGTCTTCGGGCCCATGTACTTATTATATGTGTCCCCTTGTGTACACATATAATACATTTGATTATTTTCTCCTGAAAAATCTGGCTCTTGTTAATTTGATTATTAGACCAGGCAAAAGAACTTAGGAAGGTAAAAAGAAAATTATTTTTTCTCCCAAGAAAAAAAAAAAAAAGAAGAACATTTTCTATACACAGGACTTTCCAGTATGTTTGCACCATTATACCGATAGATTTACACCATTATCCCCTATACGTCAGTAACATCTTTTTTTCTGTATAATCCATAGCTTTTTCATATATTATACTTTTACTGGTATATTTATCTGTTCATCCTTTCATCCATATACCCATCCATTCATCTAACAAATGTGTATTAGGTACATGCCAGTCATGAAAGAAGATAGGCCAGGCTGGTGAGGCTCAGTGGCTGAGTGTTCACCTATGAACCAGGAGGTCACAGTTCGATTCCCTGTCAGAGTACATGCCTGGGTTGTGGGCTTGATCCCCAGTAGGGGATGTGCAGGAGGCACCGATCAATGATTCTCTCTCATCATTGATGTTTCTATCACTCTCTCCTGCTTCATACCTCTCTGATATTAATAAAAACTACATATATATTTTTATTTTTTAAAGAAAGAAGATAAAATATATTCTCTGCCTGTGCAGAGCTCACATTCTGGTGTGGGAAGAGATATAAAGGATTAGAGTTAAAAATACTGAATACTCTATAAGGTAAAATGTTGTGGAGGATAACTGAGGGGCAAAAAGAAAACTTCAATGTTTTATTATCATTGCCTTACAACCTTCACAAGAATCTTTTTTAAAAATATTTTAAGTTGTTATTATTGATTCCTAGAGAGAGAGGAAGGGAGAGGGCAAGAGAGAGAAACACCAAAGTAAGTATGAAACATCGATCATCTGCCTCTTGCATACCCCCGACTAGGGGATTCATCCCACAACCTGGGCATGTGCCCTGGCCAGGAATTGAACTGGCAACCTTTCAGTGAATGGGGCAAAGCCAAACCAACTGAGTCACAGCAGCCAGGGCTCAACAATCTTTTAACTTGAGTTAATCTTATCAATGTTTTACCTTCATTTAATTTCTTAGCATCATTGTGATATCTTAGTTCCTCAAAGTCCTCCTATACTCTGCCAATGACAATATTTACTTCACTCTGTTACCCACAAAAGCAGCCATACTTAAGTCATTCATGGGGATTTGGATATTCTTCCTAAGTTAGTGTTACTAGTTCTGGTTTCCCTGATGTTACTTTAGCTGCTCTTGACCCATATTTTGGCTTCCTGCCTTTCCACATGTGTAGTCAACCCACACTCCCATTACCTGCCACTTTCACTAGACATGCCCCCATTTGTCACGTCAGCAGTGCCTCACTAGATCTCCCACACACTTCAACTTTTGGTCTTCATTTGAACTCATATTGCCAACCTGATGCTTAGGTAACTTGCCAATATTTGTTTCCTCTTCCCTTATTATATTTGAAGGATTACTGCAGACAATATAAGAGTGCTGAGTTGTTCCCATAATCATTGGTGCTCTCTCACAATACCTCGGGTTTCAACGCTGCATAATAACCTGTTGCAAACTGCTTCAGCTCCCCTCCAGAATCTCTCAAAACTTCCTCCACTTTTTTTCACTGATTGCCATCAAGATCACTTCATTTGGATTCCACTTTCTTCAGCAATATTTAGCCTGTGTCTAAATTTGCCCCTCACAATCTTGTGCTGTCCAGGCTATTGGTAAACAAACTTTGGAATAGCCTTCTGGGCCTTTAGCTAAATGGGGAGTTTAATTATTTCTTCCAAAATTAGTAGAAGAAAGCTTCCACATTGTCTCCACATCAACAAAGATTATGGAGTCCACACACAAACAGTAACAGGGGATATTCGGAGTGAGAAGACATGCTGTACCCTGGCTGGGGCAGAGAGCGGCCTATTCTCTGTATACTTAATAACTAAAAGCAAGACATTAAGGGAGCCACACCTGCACCCGCTATTGCATGTGAATAACATGTAAGGAAGCCCATAGAATCACTTAAGAATGAAGCTGTGTTGTGTCTTTGTCATGCATTATTTCCTAAAACCGTATAGGATCTAGTATCTAGATCCGACTCTGACCCTTATTAGCTGTTAGAACTTGGGTTGGCCACAAAACCTCATGCAGCTTCAGGATTTTAAGTGTACAGTTAGGAAAGTCATACCACTGCCCCCAACACTGTTCTCATATTTAAAATGATACATTGCATGTAAACCATATAGCCAATGTCTAGAACATAGTAAGTGCCCAATAAACTTATTTTAAATATTTATTTTTTATTTAGAGTTGACATATTAGTTTCAGGAGGACACAATTTTGATTAAACCTTATGATGTAATCACCATGGTAAAATGTAGTATCCGTCTGACACCGTAGACTGTTATTACAATGTTGTTGACTATATTTCCTATACTGAACTTTACCTCCCCATTCTATTTTTATAACTGGCAGTTTATACTTCTTAATCCCTTTCACCTTTTTCACCCAGAAACCCCACCTCCCTCCCATTCAGGCCATCAAGTTTGTTCTCTGTATCTATTAGTTTGTTTCTGTTTTGTTTTTTTTTTATATTCTACATATAAATGAAATCAATGATATTTGTCTTTAAGTGATACTTTTAAAACAATAAATAATGAGCATCATGTAAAAAAATAAAAGTATATTATAGTGATAGTTGATGCAAAAACAACTGCATCCAGAAGAGTATTCATTACTTATTTCAGGACAAAACTGACTTAAAATAAACACAATCTCAGAAATTTTCCCCATCCCCTCAATTGTGTTATGTCCCCATTTAATATATCTTTATATATATTTTTTACTTTTCTAAACGAGAACTTAAAATTTGTTTCTACCACAAGTTAATGTAAGACTCACATGTTTTCTCCCTTCTCCCTACCTTCCAAATACTATTTATTTTTCCTGCATTACAAGGTGCATCTTATCCACCCCCACCTCTTATCATTCCTGTTAATGACCTCTTCACTGAGAACATATTATCATTGTCTCCTGCTAAATATTCCTGCCACTGTATTCTCTGCCCTAGACAGTGTATCTTTCTAACTGTTGATAGTTTGATATTCCGAAAAATGCATTCTAGGAAAGGCCATAAGAGAGTGGCTTACCATCTAACTATTTGGGTAGAAGAACAAAAATGACTGCCACAGGCATAGTTCTCAAATCCTCTAACCACAAATAGACTATAAATTCTTTTAAGGAAAGACTCATACATTACTCACTTTTGTAAACCTCCTGCCACCTGCAATGTGGCCTGGTTCAAAATATAAAAGTTCTTCAATAAAAATTGAACTGGGCCCTTGATGCATGTCATTATTCAAGTCCCCGTTGTTATGTTATCAAAGAATATTCCCCCTCATTCTTATTTATTTTAGTTAAGTGTGCTGCAGAATTTTACACAATGCATGGCTCCAAAGGAAGGAGAAAATTAGCCTTTGAGACTGGGGAAGGCTAACATGCTTTATTATTCTCCTTTCTCCAGCATCTCAGAAATTGCCACATTTAGCAATTCATTTTGCTCAAAGTTGCATTATAAAAAATATTAAAGTTTATGAAAGTAATTGTATAAAAATGGACAGAGTTCTGGGTGAATTGATTGGATAAAATCTAAATAAGAAGAAAACTCAGAAAGAAGCCATTGACTTGGTATCATACTCAATGGCCAACATAAAGTTAGATAGTGAGTCTTTATTTTTTTTTTTCTCCTAGGCACATAAATTTTATTTTCCCCAATGTAAGACAGGTAAGAAAAATGATATTTAGGAGTCTTCTAAAAGTGCAACTGATGTGTCCTGTTTGTTGTGCAGGCATATAAACGTGACCTTTAAACTTTTCTTATATCACTTTCTCCACTCCAACTATCTTAGTTCAGGCCACTTTCAGCCTAAACTGCTCTATCAGGTCAGCATCCTAAATGCATCCTTACCAACTCAATACAATCCTCTCTATACTCTTTCTTTGGCGTCCATATGGTCGCTTTGACTGAAATTATTCACAGACATTCTTTTTCTTATTGGAAAAATATGCCATTAATTTTAATAGTATACATTCCATCAAGATCATTCCAATGTACCTGGCTAATTGTCAAATGCTTTCAAAGAGTCATTTTTTTTAGACAGAGGCAATTGTAAAATATATCACATTTGGTAAAAATCCCAGAACATTGTAGGATAGGAGAAGATAGAAGAAAAGATAGCATTTTGTTGTCATTGTTGTTTGTTTGTTTCTCACACAACCCCTCTGTTTTGGGGGCCCTTAAGATCTCCCGGCTTTTGGATATTCAATAGAAGGAACCACAGGATTCAGCATATAGTTATCTGGCAGCAAAGATGTATTGCCCTAATGTTTAAGGTATATAGGAAGATAATAAGGGGATAAGACATAGGTAGTATCTGGAGAAATCTATGTGCAGGTTTCCTTATTCTCTCTTTTTCATATGAAGGGTCATGAAACATAATCTTTCACAGCAACTAAATGTAACATGAGTTTGAAGCTCATTAAAGATTCAGTGCCCAAAGTATGTATTGAGGGTTGGTTACAAAGTACCTTCTGCCTACTGTTTATTAAAATCTCAGACTCCCAGGAGGAAAGCGAATGTTCAGGATAGTCCTATCATTTGCACAGAGTCTAAGAACGGTGAACCATTCTTCTGGTTAGCTGTTGCCAAAGGTTCATCTTGCAAGCAGGTTATTCTAAGGAGAGCAGTGTCAGTCCTGCTATGTTACCTGTTTTTCTGCAAACCTTCACATTCATATCGGCATAGAATGTAAAGTGAAGTGTAAGCATCAGAAGTAGTGACCTAATCCTCAAAAAAGAAGCAAGGGGAAGATTGCATTCCGTACCCAATGTAATGAGAGAGATAGCAGACAAAACAAGTCAGATAGGTGAATATATGTTAATACATCTGTTTCCTCATGAATACAGGTGCACAGTTCTGTATAATGGGTAAAAACATGTGACCTTTTGATAGAAATGCAGACCATCATACATCAAAGATGCCAATATATGCAGAAGTATTTAAGACCATAGTGAGAAGCATAGATTCCATGGTTGTTTTCAATTCTCCTTATAAATGTCCAGAAAGATCAGTCACTTTTCTGTGTGTACCTGGAACAAAATTTCATCAGCTATTTCACTACAGAAAACAAGATGGCTCTAATGCAAAAATCAAACAAACAAACAAAACAAAACAAACAAACAAACAAAAAAAAACAGAGTAAACCTCTTTGTGGACTATGACTCCATCCTGAGAGTTGGTGGGGCTTTGGGTGCAGAACAGGGAATGACTGAGTATTTACTAAACTAGATGACCCAAAACTGTATTTACTTGAGGTCTAGAATGAATGAACAGAATATCAAATCTGTTAAAAAAAACACAAAACACATTTTAACTTAAAGAGATATTAATGGACCAAAATCTAAATGAAAAAAAAGTCCAAGTGGCAATATTTTTAGTAGGAAAAAGTTGGGGAGTTCATAAAAAAATATTGCATGAATTTTATGACATAAAAATTCTACAGTGTCTTTGCATATTTTTGTATTATAATTCTATTTTCAAACTGCCCATACAAATAATTGAGTGTGATACTTTTGGTACTATCTTTTCTATAAAGACATGAAAATAAGGTGATATGATCATGACTCGAATGGGAAATTTCCTCATCAATTAGTTGATTAGGAAGGCCTGGCTCTTGAATGACAATTTTGAAACTTGAAGGACAAAGAAGACTTTATAATTTAAAAGTTTCAAGAAAAATTAATAAAAGTTTCCATTCAAACTTCTCCCAACCTAGGAAACAACTTGCAAAACCCCAAATATGGAACAAGTTTAGCAAGAGCAAAAAACAAAAAGAAATTTATTTTGCAATAAGCTCTATGAGATGTAATGATGACAAAAAAAGGCATAAATTTAGCATATAGAATGGACTGAATGTGGGAAGGGAATAGGGGAAAGAGGGGTCCAGGGTACTATACAGATCTTTTCTCCTCTTTGTTTATTAAAGTTTACCTTAGATGAGATCCAAATAACTAACCCTACCCCTTTGGTTAATATATAAGAAATGTAACAGAAAATGCTAATAATCATACTTTTAATTAAAGACAGGTTTGCAAAGCAATGCTTTAATTCTGATCTCTTACTTCTTGAGAGTTTTATTAGTATAAAATGTTTTTAATCTTTCAGGTGAACATATAATTTTTTATACACTCGTATGTATTCAGTTTTGTCATGGCTAAGGCAGATAAAGCTACTGCCTTAGCAATAATAAGCAGAAATGTATAAATTTAGGGTAGATGAAAAAAAACTGGCTTAGAAAGAATAAACAGCAGTGTGTAAATTCTACTAAGGTTTGAATTGCTGACCGCTTTATAATGTTTACAATAAAGAAGGTCTAATGAACAGATGCCTGGATGGAGTTTACTTCCTACTGGATAACCTTATATAAGAACACTCTCTTAATTGGTATGTAGTGGGTAGTGGTGTGCAACAAAATAAAAAAAATAGTCTTTATATCCTTAAAATTATGATATATTGTTTCATTATCAGTCTTTAATCTTTGAATAATTAGTATATTTCTTCACAATCTATTTTCACTTACTTTTTGTATAACTCAGATTAGTTTCCCACTGTTTTAATTTTTTTAAATTTTCTCACTGTTTTAAATAAGATAGTTGAAAACACCCAAACCTGACTCTTGAATATTACTGTCAACAAGAAATAAAATACACCCTCATGAAAAACATGATATAACATGAATGCTTACTCTTTATCAGCAAAAAGTGAAATATGAAATTCCTGATTGCAAAACCACTAAAATATTTTCCATAAAGCACAAACAGATACACACACAAAAAGCCCTTATTCTCTTTTTCAAAAAAGTTAATTATAGATTTTTTTATGTAAATAGCTACTTCCCTTTAATGGAAATTCAATTCACATTTATTTATCCTAAGGTTTGTTAGTGGCACTCTACTAATTGTTACAAATATTAAAAAGAAAAAGAGAATTTCTGTGGTCAAGGACATTCGTGGACCAGAGGAAGCATCT
The DNA here is from genome assembly GCF_027574615.1 of Eptesicus fuscus. NCBI lineage: Eukaryota > Metazoa > Chordata > Mammalia > Chiroptera > Vespertilionidae > Eptesicus > Eptesicus fuscus. The sequence goes on from NC_072488.1 coordinate 51,274,998, forward strand.
CAGGATTATATTGATCAATCCTTTAATGCACAACCAGACTTCACACGGGAAATTTCAGCCATTAACTTCCATATATGAAGGAGTTTGAGGGAAGGGCTTGAAACCTATTGCAATCCCTTGAGAAAAAATCAGGTAGAATGCTATCGGAAAGACAGTCTCTTCCCACTAAAATTTTCCACCATTGAAGTGCAGTATGAAAATGCTCCAGTTGGAGCAGTAGGCATGTGGGGACCTGGAGTTGAGACACAATTCTCACAACTGAATGTGTTGGGCAAGTAGGACCCTAGGTCATGTTCATATGTCTAAGGGTGAGTAAGGGGCCTCTTCACACACACAGGAAAAACACACCAAGAAATATCTAAATTTTCACTTTTTTGTAAAATGCTATATCTGTTTTACTTTTCTATATGATATTTAACAATATTAGCACGTATTTACTGACTGCATGCCAAGTGTTTTTTTAAATGGGTTATATTGATTACCTACCCAATATTAATTCTTATTCTGTTCCTGCAAATCACAAAGTACCTAGTCTTTGGAGGTGGAGGGACCAGCAACCAAATACAGAGCAAAAATACTGATATTCCGTCTTTTGTTCAGGCAAAGGTAAGCAGAATAGGGGGGGCAGCAGAGATGTATGACAACTCCAGGACAGTTCTTCAAAGTTCTTTAATCCACTGGCAGGCATCCTCTTGCTCTACCAGCTGTCTGTTATTAAAACTAATTCTATGGAGGCTGCCACTGGCTAGGCCAATGTCCTTTCAGGGCCTTGGTTTGAAGGAGAGACCATATCAAATTTTTCCAACAATTTTTCCATGAATTTGACAGCCACAGTGTGACTGAGGATCTTCTCAAATACTAGTGAGAAAATCACACACCTGTCCCTGCTTCTAATCCTATATAATAAAGAGCTAATATGCTAAATAGACCAGACAGCAGAATGACCTTCTGGAACGACCTTCTGGAACAAACTACTGGAAAGACCAGTGGGCGGGGGGTGGGGCTGCGAGGCAGCCAGGGCCATGAGGACCAAGGCAGCCGGGGCTGCAGAGGCCTCCTCTTGTAAGAATGTCATGCATCGTGCCTCTAGTTTTAAATAATTCAAAACTCTCTTTAGCCCTAATATTCTCTCTCAGCATCCTCTGTCCCCAAAGTTGAGAATGGAATTGCACCATCCAGAGACTGGACACAGACAAAGAGCTGGTAGCAGAAAAATATGAACCAGGGGTAGTGGTGGTGGGATAGGAAAGTAAAAGGAATTGGCCCTATATGTGTTTCAGCATGAGAAGTCTTATGGTTTATTAATAATTTTATCTTAGACCATATCAGATGAGCACAAAGCAATCATATATCCTACATGGGTCAAAATGAAGAAAGCCCAGCCATTTATGCTGTGGGTGAAGACTACTGGGGCAATAGAAAATATGTACATGCTGTTTAAATATGCATTTTTTAGAATTCAAAAAATAGTAATTTTGAGAAATTTAGCCAGATTAAAAAATACTTGATGTGCATGCATAATTTTATAGAAGTATATTTGTCATAGGAAGAAAAACCTGAAATACACATTATGAGGGAAATACATAATTTGCATATGTTTGTACATTGAAATAATACATTTCAAAGTTATCCTATCTAATAATAGACAAATATGCAAATTGACCATACCTCCGACACACCCACAAGCCACGCCCACAAGCCACGCCCACCATCCAATCAGAGTGAGCATGCAAATTAACCCAAACCAAGATGGCTACAGCCACAGAGAGCAAGGTTTCCTAGGTAACAGAGGAAGCCAAGCTTTCCGCCTGCCCTGGCCAGGCTTAAGCCTCCACTCAAGCTACAAAGTTTCAATTATAGAAGGTAAACAAATTCAAACAAATGGCGGCAGGATGGAGCTTGAGAGAGCAGGCCAGGGTTGCCGCCGGCAACAGGGGAAGCAAAGCTTTCCACACACCCTGGCCGGGCCCACCCACTTAAGGCAACAAAGTTTAAATTATAACCCCAACACAAATGGCTGCTGGCCTCAGAGGGAGCCCCAGGCTTGGCTCTGCTCCAGGTTACAAAGTTTCAATTGTAGAATGTAAATAAATTCCAGATACCAGGGCCTCCGCTTGGGTTGTCAGGGGGTGTGGCCGGCCTGCAAACCACCACAGGCCCCTCGCTCAGGCCACCCCACACCCCAAGGGAACCCCCACCTGATCCGGGACACCCTTCAGGGCAAACCACCTGGCCCCTTCCCCTGTACCAGGCCTCTATCCTATCTAATAAAAGAGTAATCTGCAGATTGATCATCACTGCAACACACAATATCGCTGCCCCCATGTGGTCAAAGATCCTGCCCCCATGTGGACACAAGATGGCCACCACAAGATGGCCAACAGGAGAGGGCAGTTGAGAGGGACCAAGCCTGCAAGGGAGGGCAGTTGGAGGTGATCAACCCTGCAGGAGAGGGCAGTTAGGGGTGACCAGGCCGGCAGAGGAGGGAAGTTGGGGGCAAACAGGCTGGCAGGCAGAAGTGGTTAGGGGCAATCAGGAAGGCAGGCAGGCAAGCAGTTGGGAGCCAGCAGTCCTGGATTGTGAGAGGGATGTCCTAAACCAGCAGGATCGGGCCTAAACGGGCAGTTGGACATCCCTTGAGGGGTCCCATATTGGCGAGGGTACAGGCTGGGCTGAGGGACAACCCCCCTCGGTGCACGAAATTCGTGCACCGGGCCTCTAGTGTTTATATATAAAGATATTAAGAGATTGAAAGAATGAGAATTATATGGTGTCAATAGAAAACATGATATAATAAAACTGATGAGCAATATTATTTTAATTAAATAAATCTGTATAGATAGGCATCTATATATATAAAAGCTTAAGCGACTGGCTGATTGGCTGACCAGCCGACTGGCCGGTAGCTATGACACACAATGACCACCAGGGGGCAGATGCTCAATGCAGGAGTGGAAACAATAGGCATGGAAACATGAAACAGACTGATGAATCTCAGAGGGAAGGGGGGAGGGGGGAGGGTGGGAAAAGATTAACTAAAGATCTTATATGCATACTAGAGGCCCAGTGCACAGATTCATGCACCAGGGGGGTCCCTCAGCCTGTGGGCCGAAACTGGCTCTCCAACATCCCCTGAGGGGTCCCGGATTCTGAGAAGGCACAGGCCAGGAAAAGGGACCCCATTGGTGTATGAATCCATGCACTGGGAGTCTAGTTCATAAATAAAAAACATATATAAGAAATACCCATCTCTAACTGGCAGTGTTTAATTGCTTAGTTCTCATTACTTTAATATTTAGAAAAAAATATGAAGATCACTTTTAAAAAGAGTTCTTAAAATGCCACTTCTTTCGGTTTTAGTGAAATTAGATATTCTTCTGTTTCTATGGACTATTTGAGAAAATAACTTTTAATGCAGGACATAAATAGAAAACTTTGCCAGATTTTAGTGCAAGCCTTTAAAAGCTTCATTGCAGTATGTCTCCTCCTCCCCCTGCCCCCCCCCCAACTTAACATTTCCTGTAGGCTAGTTGACAGTCCCTTGTCTGGACCTGACCTATTGTTTAGTGGCACAATGTGCTTATTGGACCAGTAGTATCCTCCCTGTGTTTAAATGAGGGTCCTTCCATTACACCTCCTATTTCAGAGTTGTTTCTAACTTTTCTGGAATTATCTTGTCTGATTTCTTACTAAGAAATACTTCTGCTTGCTTTCACTTAATTCCCTACAATGTCCTTTTATTGTGCTCTAGTAGCGATAACAAACTAGGACAGCTCCCAAATAGCTACTTAATTCATTGAACCCGTGTTTACTCTGTTTCCTTCATCAATGATTTATATTTCCTCAAGAGGATAGATCTCCCTAGGCTGACTGATACATCCCTTGGAAGATATACACATGTAAAAGAGTTATTTCCGTGAAGTAGTTTTTCTAGTTTAATCACACTGGGATGCTCTTATCTTGAAACTCAATTCCCTTATTTTGCTGAACTGAACTCTCAGTAGGAAAAACAGCTGGCAGAAGCTGCAGCCTGGTAGTTTTTCTCCACTCTCCCATTCTCAGATAAAGAGAAAAACTCTTTAATTTCCTATTGTCATTGCAGAGTAAAAAGGAACAATCTACAAGGAGGAAACTCAAATTGAACTGCTTAAAAACTACAACCTATGATTTACTATTAAAATGTTGAGTTTCAAATGTAGGACTCATTGCACACATTATCTTAAACAAGTTCCTATATATAGTCTTCAGTTTGCCCTTATGAAATTAGGAATCTCTACATCAAAGCATTCCTGTGAGATTAAATAAACCACTCCAGGAAATATGACTGAAAAATAGAAGGCCCTAAATAAATGTTAATTATATGTCTAATATGTATTAGACACTTTAACATAGAATAGTCCTTGGATAAAAGATTGTGTGGCATAAGAATTCTTCTAGCCAGTAGGAGCATTTAGGAGAAATAATAGAGGATGATAGAATTGAGAGAAGTGAATTTCATGCAAGATAACTAACTTCTAATCAATAGTAATAGTAATAATAATAATAATAATTCCCATTTATTCACAATTTTTACAGCTGTGTGTGTGTGTGTGTGTGTGTGTGTGTGTGTGTAGCTACTATGGACCCTAGGCATTATTAGAATATAATTATAAATAAAACAAATCTACCACTACATAAGTGAATCTCACATTCTAGACAAACAGAATGTGTAGGGACAAACAGAAAGCATTTAAGAAGATAATAAATGAATAAATTGGTTTGATTATGTACACTAGAATTCACAAAGAAATGTGAAGCAAGGAGGTAAAATTTTGAGGTTCATCTACTATTATAATATGAACCAGGGAGGGTTATAGGAACAGGGAGGGATATATAACCCTCTTAGACTTTTGATTAGAGGCCTGCAAATCAAACTAACAAAGACAAATAAAAATATCAAATTTTACAAGAACTAAAATGCCTTTCATCATATATATACTAGAGGCCCAGCGCACAAAATCACGCACAGTAGCCCACCGCTGCTCACCGTTGCGAGAGCCACTGCTTGCCGCCACCAGAGCTGCCCCACCCCACTGCTCTGCAAGAGCTGCTGCTCACTCGGGCCAGGGGAAGGGACCGAGAGGTGCTCAATGTACCTCATTGTGACCAGTAGTTTGGTCATCCTGGTCGTTATGGACACTGGATTTAGATAGATAGATAGATAGATAGATAGATAGATAGATAGATAGATAGATATACTTTTATGCCATATGGCTTTATTCTAGCCTCTTTCACTATCTTTAAAGATTTGCAAGTTAAATTTAGACGTGTAGGGGAACATTATAAACAAATGATGCATCATGTTATGGTCAGTTTAGTTTTCCTGGCCATGAGAAAAAGAAAGGGTGTCATAATTGGTAAAGAAAACCAGAGTTGGACAGTAAAGTGGTAAAAGCAAGTGTTTTTCAGAAACTATTACAATAGAGAAAAAGACATCTCAGTATAGAACTGGGCTCAATTTCAAATACAACAAAGACAAATGGGGATTTATTCAAGGAGTAGAATAAGATCATTAGATAAACACACACACACACACACACACACACACACACACACACACACACACACTATATGAAGGGGTGGAAATTTTGGTTAAATTGACTTGAACAGATTCTTTTGAAGGTAGGCCAAAGTGATCAGATACCATAGATAGGAGATGAGTAACTTCATGAGATATGAAGTGGGTTTAGATATCAAGGATGAAAACTTCTCACTAAACTAACTTAGCAGGATTCTTGTTGCACCTGAGTGATGTCAAGATGTGTTGACTTAACCGAATAGGGGGCTCAGAGGAGCCTGACTAAATTTTGGTCACAGGAAGTCTTTGTTAGTATGAAAGTAGGGAATGGGCCAAAATGGTGGCAGGAACAAGGACAAATAGCAAGCAGGATGACCTCTCAGAATTCTTGCATCCATGTGAACAGAAGAGAGGTTATGTAGTAAATCTTACAAGCTCAATGGCCAAAGTAACCTCACAGGATGATCATGAAATCCTAACTGGGCAGGTCATGGTGGGTAGTCATGGCCCAGGCTATGACTTCCTTAGTGAAAGGTTTATATTTGCCTTAAGCAAGCATTGTCCAGTGTTCTTGAGTATCTTGTTGCCTGTATACCAACCCTGTTTACTGTAAATGTTAACTATGGTGTACCAACCCATGTAAAAGAAGCATAAAGCTCTTCATTTTACTTTATCCAATCATAGGTATTTCCCAGGCTGGCTTTCTCTAGTCTCCTTAATCTACCACCAATGGATTTGAAGTAATCTTCCCTATATTTCCTCCTTTGATTCCAAAGGCATAAAAAGAACTGCAAAACTTCCATTTTCTCAATCGGTTGAGATCTTGCTCCTGGGCATGTCCTCAGTTTGGCTCAAATAAGTAGACTCATAAAATTTTCTATAGGTTTGAATGTTTTATGGTCAACACTAGTGCCCCAGTGCATTGATTCATGCACATTGAAAGGAAATTAATTAGAAAGTGGCCGGCGGGCGGGACTGGGCAAGATGGGCCAGACACACCCTGGAGCCAACCTCTCACAGTCCCTCCTCAGCCAGCCTCACCTGGGGTGGTGCTGCGGCTCAATGGGCACCTGCGGACTAAGTGGGGTCCCTCTGTCAAGTGGGGTCCCTTGGCCTTACCTGTGGGGATTGGGTCACAACTGCCTCTCTGACATCCCCTGAGGGCTCCTGGATTGCAAGAGGGCAGTTCTCAGGTGACGCACACAGGAATCAAGCTCTCTCCTCTCTGGTTTCGGGATGCGTCACCCGAGAACCACAGCTGCCAAGTCACCGCAGCTCAGCAACTCCTGCATTGAGCTTCTGCCCCTTGGTGGTCAGTGCGTGTCATGCCTACCGGCTGGTCAGACAGTCGGACGGTCGCTTAACCTTTTATATATGTATATAGAGAACTTATTACTTCTTATTTCTTTTTCTTTTCTTTCATTTTCCTTTCTTCTTTTTTTCTTTTTGGCTCCTTTCTTTAATTTTCTTTTCTTTATTTCATTTTTTAAAATTTCTCTGTTGAGTTTAAATCTCACCAATATGCTATGTAGGTAATAATGTTTACTGATAGAGATATTACACATTCAGGCAGCAAATAATTTTAAATTCAAAGACTTGTTTGGAAGAAAGTTTCCAAACCCATAGGACTAACTACTTTGATAAGGTCAGAGACTCAGTGGAGAACAATATTGATCATTAAGGGAAAACTTTACTGTATTTGCTCCTGAATAGACTGAATTGCTCATTGAGATTTTTCTATTGAAAAGGAGTTGTCAGAGTTGCTCAAATTCCTCTTTCTTAATTAGGCCTTTCAATTTGAGCTATAATTTCAGACAAAAAAAGAGGTAATTAAATTCTATAGCCAGGGAGGGATGGTGAGTGGAATAAAATGATAAATTTAAAAATCCAATGAAAATAGAAAATAACAGCAATTTGGTGAGTTCATTGGCATCATTTTCTACTGTTTGTAATTGGTAGAAAATTAACATTCAATTGTCTCATCTTAGTTGTTTTTCAAAAAAATGTTTTTCTTGTCACACACAGGACATTTTTCTATAGTATTTTTTTTAGACACTGTTGGCCTTTTCTCATTGGTTTCATTTCTTTTTTTTTTTTCATCACATATACCTTAGACAGTGCATGTGTTTTCCATGATAGTATCGCCAAACACAAAGTCCATGTGTTTAAAGTTTCTTCTTGCCTTTTTGTTGGAAAACACAACTTGAATTTTACTTATTGATGCATTAATTATTGCCAAATTGTGTGATTTTTAAGGGTGGTTAAAAGAGTCTCTGCACTTTAATACCTTTCAAACTGATGTTTGAAATCCCCTAAATAAATATTAATGTACTGGCATTTAGTGAAAACACTCCAGAAATACAAATGTCTCTACGGATACAAAGTAAAATCTGAACAGGGAGTGGATTTTCTATTTGTTTTTTAAATAGAAAAATATGTAGGGCATTTGACAAATAACAGTAAGAAAGATTTTATTCAAGGGGAACTATTGAGATACATACACAAGAGAGCTACTAGAATGGAACTTTGTAGTAGAGGAGAGAGATGGGGCTCGAATACAAGAAGGAAAAGTGGGGATTTATCCCAAGGAGCAATGTGAGGGGTCAGAGGGTGGTAGAAGGGTTCAGGACATGCCTACCTAAGATGTGCCATTTTGCCATGAGGATTATTTAATCTAATAGCAATTGAGACACTGTGAGCTCAAGAGAAATTTTACCTTTCCTTTAAATAATTTTAATTGGAGGGCCTTACCCACAATGAGTTATTACCAGAAATAAATGTATATGACTCATCTGTATGTCAGAGCAAACATCTAATTACTGACAATGTGGTTGTCTTATGAGTTGCCTTCTTCCCCTCTGAAGCCTCAGACCCCTATTCCATTCTTTGGCTCTAGATGGCATGTATACCTCCTTTTACCCTTCTGTATTAAAACCTCTTATGTATATGGGTTCCTGTACATATGAAATTAAATTATATTTTCTCCTTAGTCTGTCTCTTGCCAACTAGATTATTAGACCAGTTACAAGAACCCTCATAAAGTAAAACAAAATTCTTCTTCCCCAACAATGGAACATTTCTAAAAGGAAATATTAGGGATAAGGGCAGATTCTGACTAAACCCACCTGATAGGATTCTTGCTAAAATTGAGTGATCCAGAGACAAACAGGAAAGTAAAAAAAGTCAAGGCCTACTTGAAAACAAGCTAAAAAAAAAAAGTGAGTAGAACTTGGTCAAAGAGAGAATCTCCCTTGGTTTTCACATAAATATATTTTAAAGAGTTTCCTCTTGTATTATAATGCCAATTTTCTGAATTAAAAAAAAAAGAAATCACACACACACAACATACTCAAATCAACCTGAGACAGTGTGGTGTCAAGTTAGTGCATCAGCAACAATGCCCAAATCCAGATGTGCTCTAAATGGCCCTCATACCTTTTGGTCAATGACCATTGCAATCACTACAAAACCTACAGTAGGCAATAATGGATGGAAAAGAAGAGAAAGTAAGTAAATCTCCATAGCCATTTTCATGTTATGTGGCACAGCCTTTCTCTGATTGGAGTGTTGTTACCATTGGCAAGCTTGGGTTTTCTCTGTCAATACAACCTTGAAAATGGGTGCAGTAAGTGCCCATTCTTGGATTGTCTAGTAATTAGTACACAGAAATCCTACTGAGAAATTTTTCTTCAACATATACCCTACTTGGTCTTTTTTCAATGTCAGGTGGTTTAGACCTCAACAAATGTTTTTATGCTTGTACTTCATGTCTGAGCAAAGTGAATTGCAGTTATTCCCTTTTATTCATGAAGGATACATTCCAAGAAACCCAGTGGGTGCCTAAAACCATGGATATTACCAAACCCTATATACACTATTTTTTCTCCCTATGCATGTATACAGTTTTACTTAAAGAAAGCACTTAATAGCTTCTTTTTGGCATATCTGAATTTCCGGCAACACTACTTTTTTACTTTGGGGCCATTATTAATTAAAATGAGAATTACTTAAACACAAGCACTACAATATTGGGACAGTGGATCTGATAAGTGACTAATGGGTGGGTAGGGTATAGAGCCTGGATAAACTGGGTAAAGGGAGGATTCACCTTCTAGGTAGGACAGAATGGGAAAGGGTGAGATTTCATCATGCTACTCAGAATGGAATGCAATCTAAAGCTTATGACTTGTTTATTCTTGGGATTTCACATTTCATATTTTTGGAATGTAGTTGACTATAGGTAACTAAAACTGCAAAAAGTGAATCCCTGGGAAAATTACTGCATTTGGCTGGAACAGTAAGACATTGGCAACTTGCCTCTTTGCCTCTTGGCTGCCCTCACTGAAATGCACTTTCCAGTGAAATTACCACCTTTTCAGGTCATTTGGTGCTCAGCAGGAGGCATTTGGGAGAATCCTGGGAAATCAGTCTTTTCTTTTGCTCTAGAGGTGTTCAGCTCTTATCAGAACTCTATGCCGCACCTTTTTGCAACGAAAGTCGTTAGCTTAGAAGGATTATTGTTTTTATTTTTTTTTATTTTTTGTAGGATCTTTAAAATGGATGCTAGAGGCAACCTACACACAGTCCAAGTTTCTGATTTTTTTTTCCTATCAAACTCCCAAAACCCAAGCATGTATAAGAATATCTTTGAAGGTCCTGAGGCTGGTAGTTTAAATGTGATTGAATAACAAGTAGTAGTATTATTATTTCCTAATCATGTATAAAGGTGTCTTCATTACTTATTATTCCACCTCAACTCAGCCAAACCTGTATATTAAAATTTCTTACTTGGACTATTCACCAATGGTAGTAACATTGTTAGTATTATTCAGGGTTCAGATTGGAGAAGATAGAGATCCATTTCATACAAGCTTAAGAGAAAATAATGAAAATGTATTAGCTCACTTACCTGAAGAGTCCTGAGGTTGAATACGCCTCTGAAACTTCAGAAACTTAAATATATAAAACTTTAATTTTTGTCCTACTTGCTCCAGGACCCTCTAAATGTTTTGTTCTTATTTTATTCTTCCTCTAGAAAGGAAGCCTTGGCTACAGAGAATGATCTCAATTTAATAAACCAAAAGAGAAGAGAAGGCCTCTCAGGGGAGCCTATGGCTAATGAGCCCATTTGACCAATCACTGTGAAAGGTGCGGGGGCCTGGGGTATAATGATTAACCATCACTGGGTCACAATTTACTTCTATGGAGGATATAGCCCAGAACTACCTGAACATGGGAATGGTAAATTCCACAGGAGAATAAATATTTTATTTTGAAAAGAGGCAGGTATGATGAGGGAGAAAAATAAAATAAAACAGATGTTCATACCATATAGCTTTTCTCCATTTCCCTTGAGATACATACATTTAGAATCAGATTCCTGAAGCAAAACAGTCACTTTCAGAAACAGTTGCCTTCCCTATTGTTAACTGTAAAATAAACATATCTTTGGGAATGCAGGTGTCATGTTTTGACAGTTTTGCCAAGGAAAAACTTTTAAAAGGAGCAGTTGGTTGGAACCATTCCTGCTCCAAAATATTTTTCCTGCCATCCTGAGATTTTACCATCTGTAACTTCATTGTGTAAGCCATTAAATCCCTTTAAAAACCCCACAGGATTTGGATTTTATGACTGAGAGGATGTGCAGGACCAGTAACTCTACCTCCCAAGTTAGTCAAGAAATCACTTTTTTATAATGATCAAGAACTCTTTATACCTGACCTCCAGGGATGGTGAGTCCACTGTGTCCTGAAGCAGTCTGGGATTTCACATTTCATATTGTTGGAATGTAGTTGACTATAGGTAACTAAAACTTCAAAAAGTGAATCCATGGGAAAATTACTGCATTTGTCTGGAACATTAATTTCTGATTATTGGAGAACAAAGAGTAAATATATTTTATTTTATTTTTTTTTTAAATTTCTTTATTGATTAAGGTGTCACATATTTGTCCTCATCCCCCCATTCCCATCCCACCCCTCTCCCCACGCATGCCCCAAGCCCCTGTTGAACTTAACCGTTGGATAGGCTTATATGCATGCATACAGGTCCTTTGGTTGAACTCTCCCCCTCCCCCCACCCTCCCCCTACCCTCCCCTATCCTCCCTCTGAGGCCCGATAGTCCGATCGATGCCTCCTTGCTTCTGGTTCTGTTCTTGTTCCTCAGTCTATTTTGTTCATCATTTCCTCTAGATGAACGAGATCATATGTCACTAGATATATACTAATAAGAACTGAATGTGAGACGAGCAATAATATTTACGCTGACAGGCAAATGAATCAATCTGTAGCGAGCTTCCCCCTGGACCAACAGTTCTTTTGAGACCCAATTTCGATGTCCAGTAGTTCCTTATGTGTACATGTCAGCACTGACCCCTCAGCTCTGGATGGTGGACAAATGGTGGTAATGGAGGTCCGACTCCCTCTGGTTTGGTCTCGGCCGAACCCAGGGGCACGGCGTCACCCGGACTAAGGGCACGTGGCCTCACCCATACCCAAGGGGCGCATGGTCTCACCCGGGCCTGGGACCCAGCCTCACCCGGATGGATCCAGGGGCGCACAGCCTCACCCGGACCCAGGATCTGGCTTCACCCGTACCCAGGGACGCTTGGCCTCTCCCAGACCCAGGGGCACGTGGCCTCACCCGGGCCTAGGTGCACGAGGCCTCATCCGGATCCAGGGACACATGGTCTCATCCGGACCCAGGGACGCTTGGCCTCTCCCAGACCCAGGGCCACTTGGGCTCACCCGGGCCTAGGTGCACGCGGCCTCACCCGGATCCAGGGACACATGGTCGCACCCGGACCCAGGGATGCTTGGCCTCTCCCAGACCCAGGGCCACTTGGGCTCACCAGGGCCTAGGTGCACGAGGCTTCACCCGGATCCAGGGACACATGGTCGCACCCGGACCCAGGGATGCTTGGCCTCTCCCAGACCCAGGGCCACATGGGCTCACCCGGGCCTAGGTGCACGAGGCCTCATCCGGATCCAGGGACACATGGTCTCATCCGGACCCAGGGACGCTTGGCCTCTTCCAGACCCAGGGCCACTTGGGCTCACCCGGGCCTAGGTGCACGAGGCCTCACCCGGATACAGGGACACATGGTCTCACCCGGACCCAGGGACGCTTGGCCTCTCCCAGACCCAGGGGCACGTGACCTCACCCGGGCCTAGGTGCACGAGGCCTCATCCGGCTCCAGGGACACATGGTCGCACCCGGACCCAGGGACGCTTGGCCTCTCCCAGACCCAGGGCCTCTTGGGCTCACCCGGGTCTAGGTGCACGCGGCCTCACCCGGTTCCAGGGACACATGGTCTCACCCGGACCCAGGGACGCTTGGCCTCTCAGACCCCGGGGCACGTGACCTCACCCATGCCTAGGTGCACGAGGTCTCACCCGGATCCAGGGACACACGGTCTCACCCAGACCCAGGGACGCCTGGCCTCCCCCAGACCCAGGGGCACGTGGCCTCACCCGGGCCCAGGCGCACGAGGCCTCACCCGGATCCAGGGACACACGGTCTCACCCAGACCCAGGGACGCCTGGCCTCCCCCAGACCCAGGGGCACGTGGCCTCACCCGGGCCTAGGTGCACGAGGCCTCATCCGGATCCAGGGACACATGGTCGCACCCGGACCCAGGGACGCTTGGCCTCTCCCCGACCCAGGGCCACTTGGGCTCACCCGAGCCTAGGTGTACGAGGCCTCACCCGGATCCAGGGACACATGGTCTCACCCGGACCCAGGGACGCTTGGCCTCTCCCAGACCCAGGGCCACTTGGGCTCACCCGGGCCTAGGTGCACGAGGCCTCACCCGGATCCAGGGACACATGGTCTCACCCGGACCCAGGGACACTTGGCCTCTCCCCGACCCAGGGCCACTTGGGCTCACCCGGGCCTAGGTGCATGAGGCCTCACCCAGATCCTGGGACACATGGTCTCACCTGGACCCAGGGACGCTTGGCCTCTCCCAGACCCAGGGCCACTTGGGCTCACCCGGGCCTAGGTGCACGAGGCCTCACCCGGATCCAGGGACGCATGGTCTCACCCGGACCCAGGGACGCTTGGCCTCTCCCCGACCCAGGGCCACTTGGGCTCACCCGGGCCTAGGTGCACGCGGCCTCACCCGGATCCAGGGACACATGGTCTCGCCTGGACCCAGGGGTGTGTGGGCTCTCCCAGACCCAGGGGCGCTTGGCCTCGCCCGGGCACGGGATCCAGCGTCATCCGGGTCCAGGGGCACTTGGCCTCACCCGGACCCGGAGTCCGGCCTCACCTGGACCCAGGGGCATGTGGCCTCACCTAGACCCAGGGATGTGAGGCCTCACTTATACCCAGAGGCGTGTGACCACACCCGAGCCCAGAGGCGCGCAACCCCGCCCGCACCCGGGCCTCAGCGGGGCCCCGTCTTCCCGATCCCAATTCCTGCCAGTCAATCCCTCCTCAGCAATTCCCCTGGCCATCCTTCCAGAGCTCCAGTATGGCTGCTGCAGAACTCGTCGGGCGGCGGCTCGGTGAAGCTCCGGTGCACCCGGTGCATGGCGGTGGGCCAGTCTGGCGTCGCTGCGTCGGCCCTTGGGTCTGCATCGGTGGCTGGTCGCCGAGCATGCGCACCTGGCCGATTCCGGGGCGTTGAGATTCTTGACGGACTCAGAGGTCAGCAAGCGCGGAGTCTCCCACCCCATGTCTCATAGGGGCTCGTCTGTCCGTGCTTGGCTGCCAGTGGAGCCGTCCCCTCAGCCGGAGACCGCCGGGGGAACTGTGCCGAGCACGTTCCAGGCCGCTGTTGTATCGCCTGAGCCGTAGTTCTTAAAGTGTGGTCTTTGGGTCACCGGCATCAGCATCATCCCACATGCCCCTCTTTTATTCTAGTTGTATAGCATCTACTCAGCCAGCCCTATGGTGGTCTTGGATGGTGTCTGCTCTGCTCTCTTGTCGTAGTCTCAAAGTTGTTGTGGTAGGCAACAATCAGGCTTCCACCCTATGCCTCCATCTTGGTCCTCCTTTGTATAGTTAAGTCTTTATTGTTGTTGGTGTCACTGTGGGGGCTCTCTTTGTCTATAAAGGAAGAGTTGCTGTGCAGGAGACACGTTTATGGGCCGAGTCTTGGTGCAGCAAAGCTTTGGCGCTCACTGAATATTCCCGTTGAATGTGTCCCTTATGCACGTGGTTGAAATCTGGTGTCATCTCCCACAGACCACTAGATGCCCTCGTTTCTGGGTCTCCAATGGGGTGTAGATCAGCTACTGCCTTAGGCACTCAGCAAGGATTACAGCAAAAACTGTAGTTTCTTCCTCCTGTCTGAGTGGCCCTGGAGCAGTCCGACTAGAACAGCAGATCATCTGGTCCGCTGCCAGAGGGCAGGCCACCCACATGTATAAGCCGTTGCTTGGGGCGCAGGTGTGCCTGCAAGACTTTCGGGGCAGGTCTTCAAAACGTGCGGGGCGGGTCCCAGGGCGGGGCGGGGTCTCAGGGCGCCAACAGGCTATGGTGCGGCGAGCCGCGATGGCTGTGAGTCTGGTCCTTCTGCCTTCCACGTATCTAAGTCCCCTCGTTCCGCACTCCAGCGCAGCAAACACTGATTGCTAGGCGCACCTCCGCAAGAGTCCCGCCTCTCCCCGCAGGCATCTGGGTCTCCCGGGGTTCGCCAGAAGATGGGTTTCAGGGTGATGGAGAGCTAATCTCCCTTAGGTTTGGAACAAAAGCCCCTTTCCCCCGCCACCAGCCAGACCCACGCACCTCCACACCTCATCCCCTCCGATTTCGCTGGGTGCGAGGCAACAGAACAGCCTTTAACCTCCGCCGCTATCTTTTTCAAACTTCTCAATTTGTACTTCTTAATCCCTTCATTTCAGTCAACTCTACTGAAGTCTAGAGCCGCCGAGAGGTGCACGGAAAGGGCGCCCGGGCCTCCGTCCGGTGCGCGGTGCGCGCGTCCCGCGGAACCAGGCGCGCGAGGGCTGCGCGGCTGGGACGGGCGCTGGGCGGCCGCCGAGCTCCAGGCACCGCCATCGCCGCGTTCCGGACGTCGCCGCCGCGGCGTCCCCCCCAATTTATACTTCTTAATCCCTTGAATTCAGTCAACTCTACTGAAGTCTAGCGCTGCCGGGAGGTGCACGGAGAGAGCGCCCGGGCCTCCGTCCGGTGTGCGGGGCGCGCGGCCCGCGGCACCAGGCGCGCGGGGGCTGCGCGGCGGGGACGGGTGCTGGGAGGCCGCCGGGCTCCGGGCGCCGCCGCTGCGGCGGCATCCCCAGCGTCCCGGGCCGGGCGGCCTGCGGGGGCGGCGGAGTTGCGAAAGTGAGTGAGTTTCCCAGGGTTTCGCCCGGAATGGGGTTCAGTGCAATCGGAGCCGGTGCTCAGCGCACTCCGGAGCCTTTATCTCCTTCCTGCCAGTGAACTCCGGCCAGGTCATCAGCCGCCCCCTCCTCTCCGGTTCCATCCTCCCCGCAGGCGCGTGTGCTCGTGTCTCCGCCCGTTTCTCCATACCTCAGGCTTTTACGGCTTCCCCGACTGTCCCCGTGGCCTTCTCCTTCCTCCCAGCTGTGGGCATTTCAGTCCACCAACTTTCCTGTGGTTCTGGACGATGTCCGTTCTGACCTCTAGTTGTATTTTTGAAATTGTTGTGCCCGGCTGCAGGTTAGGTGTTTAACCTATGCCGCCATCTTGGTTTCTCGAGTAAATATATTTTAAATGCTGCAAAATACTTTTTCAATAGTGCTGAGATGAAGACTACTATCCTATAATATCATTGACATTGGGATCAAGTAAAACAAGTATAATTTCCCTTTTCTGAAACACCCCTTCATATATACCTAGAGACAGCTGTGTGTTCCCCATGCATCAATTCTCCTTCAAGGCAAACATTGCTATATTCTTTAGCCTTTCTTCATTTAAATAAGTTTACTCATATCTGTTAAAAAAGAACTTAATTTTTTCAACACTTCCTAATATTTAAGGAACTCCTCCCCCGCCGCCCTCGACACAAACTACACTGAAATCTCTCTCTTTCTTTCTCTCTCCCACCTTCTATAACAACAGAGACTATGCTAGTGCAGAAATTTGAGATTTTTGGAAAGAGGGAAAATGAAAGAGACTAATGAAGATATAAATAGAGGTAGAAGAAGAGAAGTTGCTGTTTTAATTGCTTTCTTCATTTTTGGGGGGGTATTCATGGCAGATAATTCCAGTACAAAGAACTTCTATTCAACACCAGCTCTAAAGAGAATAATAGTTTCTATAACTCTCATTATCTAGGATTGGATCAAGGCTTAATTTGTTTAGTCATCACAGCAGCCCTGAAAGGTATGATTTTCTCCCTTTTGCTAATGAATGAACTCAGGCATTTGTAGAGAAAGGACATTTTACAGGAGCCAAAATCCAACGAAATTATTTCTGATTGTAAATCCTATGATCTTCTCACCTGGTCATGGGGGATATAACAATGACATCTGGTCACAAGAAGAGTTTGATGCAAGTCATACCTGTTGAGTAGGCAACCATTCATTGTGCATTTCCATTGATTCTGATACAAGCTCCAAACTGAATGAACCTCAGTATTATGCTAACTACAGCTTTTATATAAGAAAAACTATGTATTTTATGATTCCACTTATGGGAATTAAATAGAAAAAAACAAATCTATAATAGGTTTTTATAGCATGAGAATAGTCATGGGAATGGGAAAAAACTGCAAATAGTACAAGGGATCTTTAGAAGGTAATGAAAATATTTTTTAAATGGACAGTGGTAATATTTTTACAATGTTACAAATTTACTATAAATTATTAAATTGCACATTTAAAAAAGGAAGTTTATGTCATGTAAAGTAAACCTCAATGAAACAAAAAGTCCTGCACATCAAAATTAGAAAGGACCAAAGTAAGCCAATTGCAGAGTTTGCACCACAATGGTACTGCTCTTTTGCATACTCTGAGATGTTATAGATTGTCACACCATCATTTCATGTATTCTAAGAAAATAATATGCTAATTAAATTTAAATGTGTTTGTCATATATAGGGAGTTCCCAAAAATGTATACGCAACTTTGAATAATTATGAACACAGTGTTTATTAAAATACATTTCAGTTTCAAATTTGAGCTATCAGTTATTAAACTACATATACATTTTTTGCTGAGGACACCCTGTATACGTATATGTGCTTTGTTGGTGGGAATGTAAAGTGGTGCAGCCATTATAGAAAACATTGGGAGATTCCTTTAAAAATTAAAAATAGAACTACTATATGATCCAGCAATTCCACTTCTGGGTATAAATCAAAAAAAATAAAATTAGGATATTGAGGAGATGTCTGCACTTCCAAGTTTGTTGCACTATTATTCCCAATAGAAAATACATGGATATGACCCAGTTGCTTGTCAACAGATAATGAATAGATGAAGAAAATATGATACACACACACACACACACACACACACACACACACACGCACATGCACACTCTCACAATAATATTTTATTTAGCTTTTAAAAGTAAAAGCCAGATAAAATACTGTGACATGACAAAAAAACGTTCTCAGTTATATGTGGAATAAAAAAGTTGAACTCATAGAAACAGAGTGTAAATTGGTAGTTACCAGGAGTAGGGGGTAGGGTAAGTGGAGAGATATTGGTCAAAGGGTATAGACTTACACTTGTGAAATGAATCAGTTCTGGGGACCTAAAGCATAGCATGATGACTATAGCTAATTGTACTCTATTATATACTTGAAATTTGCTAACACAGTAGATTTTAAGTGTTCCCCTCACACACACAAAAAAAAATGAATAAATAAAATGGCATCTGTGAGGTGATGAATTTGTCAGCCAACCTTAATGTGGTAATCATTTCACAATGCATATGTATATTATATCATTATGTTGTCCACTATAAACTCACAAAATATTATTTATCAACTATATCACAATAAATCTTGAAAAAATAATTGAAACATCAGAATATTTCAAATTTAAATATTTCAACATGCACATTTTTAAGGTGAGAATACAATTATTTTTAGGAAGTAGGTAGATTTTGTGATTAAGTTGGAGCCAAAACTCAGTGGAAAGTAAAATTTTGTGAATCACTTTTGTTGTTGCTATTGTTCATCCTCACTGGAAGATATTTTTTTTTCCATTGATTTTTAGAGATTTTTAGAGAGAGTGGTGGAAGGTAGAGAAGGAGGAAGAGACAAAGGGAGAGAGAGAGGAATATAATGTGAAGGAGACATATTCATTGGTTGCCTCCCACACTCACTGAGATCGAACCTGCAACCCAGGTACATGTCTAGGAATGGAACCCATGACCCTTGGGTGCTAGGGCTGTCACTCTAACCACATAGCAACACCAGCCATGACTTGTCAATCACTTTTTATATAGATAGAACAATGTACTTTTCAAAAGTAATTTGCATCCACTAGCTCCATGTTTCAACTCTAATACCATGATGTAGGAAGAGCAGGCACTATTTTAATGATCAGTGTTTTTAGGGATAGTAGACAATTAAACCCAAAAGGACTAAGAAAGTTGCTGAAGATCTATGTGTTTAAAAGGCTCCATATCTCCAATTTCCCAAGTTAATAAAGGAAGGAGCTTAATGTTAGCATGCTAAATGCTTAAAGTCATTGTTAACTTTTATTAATTTAATATCTCTATAAGGTAGACATTCTTTTCCTCAGTTTACAGATGATGATCCAGAAACTTAAGATACAAATTCTTCACCAAAAGTTACAAGAGGAAGTGGTAGAACTGCAAGGTAAAGATTACTTTTCTGACCTTTAAAGCTATGCTACTTTTATCGCCAAACTGGGAACACCCAAGTGCTTTTCAGTGCTCAGTTTGTTGCACTTAAAAATCATAGCTCAGCAGATAACTCTTTTCTCTGTCTTTGGTAAATAATAATAAATAGAAATAGTAGTTAAAATATTTCTAAGTGATATATTGAAGGTATAGAAGGAACTAGCACTTGGAAGCACATTAATTAACATGCACTGGACTAATATCTATATATCAACCCTCACAAAAGCCCAATCCAATATATAGTAAAGCATTTTCATGATCACATATGTGGTAATAATGATAAGAGAGAAAATAGACATTCAACTTTGGAAGTGTGTACATGTTGTTTTATTTTTCAAAGTGTTACAGTTCAATGGCTTGGTGTATTGAGAATGTTATTTGCTATTTTGAGATAAGTCGTGAATAAAGCGAATTCGGAAGAGTGGCTACTTTTTGGAACATCTCTCTCCGCTTTCTTTGCTTCCACCTCCCTTCTTAGAACCATGTGCCCTCTTACGGCCTCAGAGGTATTAAACTTCTCTTGGTAATGGCTGAACACTGTTATTACCATCATTTTACTCTTGAAAGAAACACCGCAACTGTATGAAATCTTCAATTCTGTACAATGTCTATCATAGTGTAAACATTATCCTGTAGGGCTGGGACATTTACTTGATGAGCTAGAGGGATATAGTTGACAAGAATGTCTTTGATTGCCTCTTCAATCACACAATGCTGATGAAAATTATCTTACACAGGACCAAACTGGATAAATACATGGGATTTGACAGGGGGAAAAATAGTCTTGACACACATTTTAGTTTTCTATTTCTCTTAAGAAGCTTTTTTCAATGCTGCAACTTATATATTAAAGGTATTTTGACCACATCTTATTTTATGCTCCCAACAAACCTTGGGAGGTAGGTAGGTGGGTTTATAGAAAGGGCAGGTACAGTTAAGCCCACTTTCCAAATGTGGAAACTAATGCTGTAAGAAGCTTCAGTCACTTGATTAAGGCCATACAGAATATTCACGGTTGCAGGTCTTCTTATATGATGTTGAACACTTTGCCTTAAATATCCAGGCAGCATTCACCAGGGACTGTTCATCTAGCATCTGCCTTCTACAAAACTCTCAACGTATTTTCCAGAGCAATCGATAAAGTTTTAATACCATGCTTTCCATATCTGGAATAATGGAATCATGGAATGGGTAAAACCTACTAGTACTTCATATGTGCTCCCACTCATGTGTGTGCTTCCTCCTAAATGCCTACCCTCTTCTTTCTCCTCTTCAGAGTTCAAATGAGCCCCAAGGCTCCCTTTTCATATCCTCTACAAAATTTGAGCTCAGATATAATCTAATTTAACAGTCATTTACCCCTTCTTGTGAGTATAACCATAGCGACATTAATAGCATTACATTATATATAATATTTCACCCAACATGAGCCATTACGTTCCTATTCTTATACTTTTAAAACATTAGCTCAAATTCTGGTACAAAAGGAATCGTCACTGTTCTAAAAATTTCTAGCATCACGAAGTAAATCTATACTATAAGCACTTAGAAATTCTAAAGTAATATCTCACAAAGTGACCACTATTCTGCTCACGGATAAATCAATGCTGACTGCTCTCTAATCGCTGGTGGAAAGAACTGGATTATGTGTAACCACAAGACTTGATATTCAGTTAATTTAAACCAGCTTCTCTTCTCTAATAAGAAAATGTAATAAGACTACATATGCATAACTTAGTGACACTGGGAAGAAATGCGTGGTCTCCCCAATGTGTGAATCATTCACCTGTCAAATCAACCCTTCTGGAACAGCTCAGCAGGTCTCACCTGAATAGAAGGGAAAGCTTCTTTTTTTCTCTAATTGTATATTTATTCTCTTCCTCTATATATTTAGAATGGTGTGTCAATTTTTGTTGTTTATCCTCACCCGAGGATATTTTTTCCATTGATTACTTTTTTAGAGAGAATGGAAGGAAGGGAGGAGGGGGCAAGGAGAGAGACAGAGAGAGAAATAAAAGAGAGAGAGAGAGAGAGAGAGAGAGAGAGAGAGAGAGAGAGAGAGAGACTGATGTGAAAGAGGCACATAGATTGATTGCCTCCTGCACGCTCCCCAATCAGGGCGGGGAATCAAACCTGCAACCCATATACTGCTCTTGACTTGGAATCAACCCGGGGATCCCTTGGTGTGAGGGACAAAACTCTAACCACTTAGCCACACATGGTCAGGGCGTTAGTCTATCAATTTTTAGAGCGATTAAGATTATAAACATACAAACACAAGAAATAAAAACTTGAAAGAAATACATGTCTAAAAGCAGAAATGATAACTACAGTTTAAGCTTAATTTTTAACCCTCTATCAGTATATGATTAATATTCTAGAATAATTCTAAAAATTGACAGAATATTTTATTTCATATTGCCCACGTAGACACAGTCCAAGTTTCCACCTAACTTAGAACAGCCAGGCTTGTTCTGGAACTTCCACAACACAGCTCAACCTAACCCAAGCCCATGAATGCAAAAGGTAATGAGGATTTAGTATTTACATAGGTACTTTATTAATATCACCATATGTTTTTAAATTAACTGTGTTCAGAATTGCCATAAATTTCTTCTCAAATAAAAAAAAGAAGAAAATATCACTCACTTGCAACAACCTGACATGCACATAACAGATGGCTGTGGGGTTGTTTTTAGAGTAAAAAAGCATTAAGATTGAGGCATATCATCTATTATTTTGCCTTGCCATCTTTATCACTTTCAATATAAACAGAAAAGTGATGTATTACAGGAAAATGGCCCCCTTTGTGACATTTCTGATATGACTATACAATTTCAACACCAGAGTGGTTCATTTTCTGAAATGAATGAGACATATTTTAACATTTAACGAATGCCATGTTTTGGAAATGAATCCTGCAGAAATTCATTAAACTACTGCATACATTCTAAATATCAAAAATGATATGATTTCAATGATAAAAATATCTCAAGAAGTACTCTAAAATATGCATGTGTGTGTATGAAGATGGTCACAGCAGGAAGAATTCTTAATCAATGAACAATTATATGATCGGCTTATTGTAAAGAAGAAAATGGATGTCAATTATACATTGTTGACATGGGCCTTCATTGAAGACTGGTTTTCCTTTTTCAGTACAAAATATGAATTTTTATGACATGGTTTGTGCCTTCCTCCAGGAAATGCAGACACTGCCAAAGTGAGTGAAATATAGTGATAATAAATTCCTGGAATTTACTCCAAACTGTTTTTCATCTCTAATGATTAGGCCTTGTTTCAAATACAACTAAGATAAAAACGCAGCTGCCCTGGCCCTGGCTGGGTCTCTCAGTTGGTTGGAGCATCATCCTGTACACCAAAATGTTGCAGGTTTGATTCCAAGTCTGGGCACATACCTGGGTTGTGGTTCCATCCTGGTCAGGGTGGGTAAGGGAGGCAGCCAATCAATGTTTTTCTCTCACATCTATGTTTCTCTCTCTCTCTCTCTCTCTCTCTTTCTCTCTCTCTCTCTCTCTTTCTTTCTCTCTCAAAAACAAACAAACACACATATCAATAAAAAAAAAAAAATATCCTTGGGTGAAAATTTAAAACACACACACACACACACACACACACACACACACACACCCACACACCCCCACCCCCAGCTCCTCTGGATGAAGTGGGATTGGAGAAACTAACTATAAAAACTCTTTCAATCTTGATCCCTTCAGTAGTGTGAGAGGTACTCATAAGAAACAGGTGTTCATTACTAGTCTATAACACCAATTGATTTTTTAAAAATATATTTTATTGATTTTTTACAGAGAGGAAGGGAGAGGGATAGAGAGCTAGAAACATCGTTAAGAGAGAAACATCGACCAGCTGCCTCCTGCACACCCTCTACCAGGGATGTGCCCACAACCAATGTACATGCCTTTAACCAGAATCGAACCTGGGACCTTTCAGTCCGCAGGCCGACGCTCTATCCACTGAGCCAAACCGGTTTCGGCTGATTTTTTTTTTTTAATGAAGTATATCTTTACCTGCAATTCAATGGTATTCACCTAAATGAAGGGCATGGGCCTTATAACTGACTCATGATATGATGCTCTAGACACATAAAGACATAATATGTACCTGATTGTTTTATTTATTTACTAGTGGCCCGATGCATGAAATTCATGCAAGGGAGGGAGGGTGTCCCTCAGTTCAGCCTGCACTGTCTCCAATCTGGGACCCCTCAGGGGATGTCCGACTGCTGGTTTAGGCCCGATCTTTGTGGGACACCCCTCTCACAATCTGGGACCGCTGGCTCCTAACCACTTGCCTGCCTGCCTGCCTGATTGCCCCTAACTGCTTCTGCCTGCCAGCTTGATAACCACCTAATCGCTCCCCTGCTGGCCTGATTGATGCCTAACTTCTCCCCTGCCAGCCCAATCACGCCCAACTGCCCTCCCTGCCAACCTGATTGCCCCCAACTGCCCTCCCCTGTCAGCCCTATCGCCCACAACTGCCCTCCCCTGCTGTGACCCGCCTCCTCCATGTGAGGTGGCAGAGACGCCGGGACGGGCCTCCGCTGTGCTGCACGGAGCTGTGGGATCCCCAGGCCACACTGTGCAGAGTGACAGCTGGGCCCCAACTCCACTGTGCGCACAGCCATCTTGTGGTGGCCATCTTGTGACGACGTCACATGTGAGGGCCACCTAGGCTTTTATTAGTATAGATGAATGAAAAATAAATTAAGTTAATATGTATATACTGGAGGCCCAGTGCACAAAATACATGCACGGTTGGGTACCCTCTGCCTGGCCAGCGATTGGGGCCAATCAGGGCTATCTCACCCAGTTCTGATCGGGGCCAATTGGGGCCAGTGGCTGGGGAGGGACTGCAGGAGGGACCACAGGAGCTCTCCAGGGCATGTCTAGCCCTTTCTTGCCCAGTCTGATCAGCCAAACCCCAGCAGCAAGCTAACCTACTGGATGGAGTATTTGCCCCCTGGTGGTCAGTGCATATCATAGCGACTGGTCGATCGACCACTCAGTTAGTCACTTAGCATATTAGACTTTTATATCTATAGATTATAACTCATGGCACAGAATGCTTGGCACACACTTTCCCTCCAGCCGCTGGTCTTGGAGACCTCATGTTCTTCAAGGCTCTGCTCACCCTCTTCAGCTGCCACACAAAGTAAATTGCATCGTGTGCATGGAAACCCTTTGCAGGCTCCATGAGTGTGTCTTTACTTTGCTGCAGTTTACCCCAACATAATGAGAGACACCCTCACTATCAGGTAACACCATCGTGGTAAGACCCCTGCTCAGCCTACTGCAGTGGTTTTAAATAGGCCCTGTGTCGCCCTAGATGGTTTGGCTCAGTGGATAGAACCCCAGCCTGTGGACTCAAGCATCTTGGGTTTGATTTTGGTCATGGGCACATTCCTGGGTTGCAGGCTCAAGCCCCAGTAGGGGGCGTGTGGGAGGCAGCAGATCGATTCTCTCTCATCGTTGGTGTTTCTATCTCTATCTCCCTCTGCCTTCCTCTCTGAAATCAATAAAAATATATTAACAAAAATAAGAAGAAATAGGCCATGAATCAAACATCGCTGCTCTCCATCCACCCAGTCCCCTCCAACCTCTTTTGTCTTCACCTCCACCACACACACACACTCTGCTGGGGTCTGTAAAATGGGATCAGGATTTCTACTTCAACCAAGGCTGACACTTCTGCATGGCCATCCTTCCCCGCCCATCTCTGTCTCCAGTCCTGTGGAGGTCTCTTTCTCCCTCCCCTCATTCTAACTTGGTGGGCCCTGCTCTGCTCCCTCCTGTGACCTCCTGTCTGCAGCCTCCCCCTTTCTCCTCCAGGGGCAGAGCTTCCGAAAGGCTTGCAGGGTGGGGCAGGACTGTGCTAGGTGGGGCTGTGTGGGGCGGGACATGTTGTGCAGGGCGGGTGAGACTGTGCAAGTGAGGTAGTGCAGGCAGGGCTGTGTGGGCCGTGCTGCTGTGTAGAGCTGTGCAGGGCGAGCCCAGGCAGGGACTCGGAGGAGAGCTGGGGTGTCAGGTCACAAGGAGGAGGAGGGAGGGCGGGGAGCCTGTCCTGTGAAATAGTCACCGGGCTCCTTGGCTGCCCCCTCCCAGCAGCTTTTCTAGGCCCCTGTGCAGCTGTCACCTTCTGCCCCTCACTGCATCCCACTTCCTTTCAAGTTTTGGACTCAGTTTCTCTGACTCAGCCCCACCCCACCTCCCTGCTGCATCCACAGGAGCCCATGGCTGCCCTTGGCCTTGGGCCTGCACACCTGGCCTGTCACCCCCATAATGGTGCTACCCACTCTCCTGGAGTTGTTAGTGAAACTTAACAAATAAAAAGCAGTTCTGAAGATTATAAATTGTGCACTGAGAACGCCACAGGCTGCAGAGGGCTTCCCAGCCCTTGGCTTTCAGTTCATATGTAGCAGCCTCCCATGCCACCCAGTCCCTCCTGCCTCCCACTTCCGCCTGCCTCCTCCCGGAGTTCAGGTCAAACCCTGGGAACTTCCTGATGACTCTCACCTCACACCTCACTTTCCAGTCCAGCCCACCAGTGCCCACAGCAAGCTAACCTATTAGTTGGAGCATCTGCCCCCTGGTGGTCAGTGAACATCATAGCGACTGGTCGAGTGGTCGAACTCCCAGAGGAACTCCAGTAGAGAGGACAATTTGCATATTAGGCTTTTATTATATAGGGTTTTAGCGTATATTTTTATTGATTTTTTACAGAAAGGAAGGGAGAGGGATAGAGAGTTAGAGACATTGATGAGAGGGAAACATCGATCAGCTGTTTCCTGCACATCCTACTGGGGATGTGCCCACTACCAAGGTACATGCCCTTGACCGGAATCAAACCTGTGACCCTTCCGTCCACTGGCCGACGCTCTATCCACTGAGCCAAACCGGTTAGGGCTGATTGTTTGATTTAAATATACTATTAGTATGGTTCTGGAATAGCTTCATACTTAAAGGCTCCATACATTCACAAAATTAAAAATAAAACACTTTTTATTATTTTTGTTAATCCTCATCCAAAGATAATTTTCTATTGTTTTTAGAAACAGTGAAAGGGGGAGAGACAGAGAGAGAGAAACATCGATGTGAGAGATACACATCAATTGGTTGCCTCCCGCATGTGCCTTTACCAGGGCCAAGGATTGAACCTGCAACCGAGGTACATGCCCTTACCCAGAATTGAGCCTGAGATCGTTCAGTCCACAGGCACACACTCTATCCATTGAGCCAAACCAGCTAAGGTTAAAAATAAAATATTTTTTAAAACAAAAAAATAGACCAGATTTTTTTGAAGAAGAATAATTTTAATGTAAATATTTCATTAAACAATGCAAACTATTTTCACTTGTTTTCCTAATTAATCATACAGATACACTTACATCAAGGCCGTTTTAAAATGAGGTTTTGCTTTTTCCAAAGTAGCATGTTATAACCAATTCTCATTTCACAGTTGAACTAAAAACTAGAAATGAATAACCTATGGCCCATGGCCAGGCACCCACAGGGGAGATGAATAGTCCTGCCATCTGTTATCCCAAAGGGGCCTTCATAAATAGCACCAGACTGTCAGATTGAAACTCCGTGTAAAGAGAGGCCGTATGGCCAAAACAGGAGAACATACTGAGGGCACGGACAGGGGGGGTGGGGGGGGGAAGGCAGACAAAACAAATTTTCCCTAAAATGTTCAAGAGAGAGAAGTAAGCACACATATCATCCACATTCTGAGGACAGGGTCAGGCTATTTCAGGGGGAAAATAAGTACTGATTTTAAAAACTGGGGGCCTGCCCCTGCTACTAATCACTCATGCAAAACGAGAAACATATCAATTCTTTAGTCTCCCATTTATTGTTAAATATAAGTGCATGTGTGTGTGTGTGTGTGTGTGTGTGAGAGAGAGAGAGAGAGAGAGAGAGAGAGAGAGAGAGAGAGGAGGCTCTTCTGATGTCCCTTCTTTCAGGTATATTGTTCCATGATGATAAATAAAAATGGCTTTTCCTAACAAGTATTCCACTAACATTTCTGCCTGCCCAAATTGTATTTTCTTTCTCTTGTTTGTTACATATCATTGCGTCTACCTTGTTGTGTGCTTGTCTCATTAGAAGGTGGTACCGCTTAATGGAATAGAAAGACTGCACTTATAAATTATTCTAATCTAGAAAAGATGGGCATTCAGCATCTCTCCTGGTATAATTATTCAACCGAATGTGATATTGCAAAATCATTAGTCGAATAAAACAACCAAGTGAGCAAGTAATTTCATTGTGAGTCTAAAGAGATTTAAATTTGGTTCAGCGCTAGCAAACAGCATCGCTCACTGGAAGGGCCTTCTAGGTACATTATATGTTCTTTGCATGATAAGTCCTGAGGTAAAAGGCATAATTTAATGCTTGAGAAGGACCATGCATCATGGAGTCATTTATTATACAAGTCTTTGCTGCTGGATATGAAGAGGAAAAAATGTATTCATGTGGAGAAGGGCACACTCAGATATAGCCTGTCGTTTTCAATTCCTCAAGTCAGCTTAGCTGTGGTGATTAGCATTCTACCTGGCCACACTTCCAGAAGGACTGAGCGAGCATTCCCTGCCAAAGGGTTTTAAAAATCACATGAAAATGTCGAGTCTTGAAAGAATTTCCAGATTCCTGAAATTCAGGTTGGTTTGTTGTCTCTTGACAGCCCATGAATTAGATCACTAAGCCTGGATGTGCTCAAGAGAAAGATGAATGTATGTGTGGCTGGCATAACTTTCTTTATCAAGTAATATGCTTCAAAAAAACCTTGCCATTTAAGAGGTTCTATAGTTCTACAAAGCTTTCATTCTATGGAGTAAGATATTTTCAGCAATTCATAGTTTTATAAATGTTTTCTTTTGCTTTGGATTATCTAAGTACACATCAACAAATGCATAGAATAAAAAAGTAATTACTTTAATCAGAATACAGAAAGACTACACTTCAACCTTAAAAATACATTACCAATACTTTTTGTTAGTGAAATTAACTAGAAACACACAGGCACATATCTATATATATAAAAGGCTAATATGCAAAGTGTCCCCTCAGGAGTTCAACCAGGAAACTGGGAGTTCGATCACTCGCTATGATGTGCGCTGACCACTAGAGGACAGTGTGAAATGAAGGCCTTGGCCGGCAGCCAGAAGCCAGGGAAGGAAGGTCCCGGCTGGCAGCAGGAAGGCCCCAATCAGCCCTGATTGCTGGCCAGGCCTAAGGACCCTACTCGTGCACGAATTTCATGCACCAGGCCTCTAGTATTACATAATTGTGGAAGGAACAAATGTAAAATGGGTTTTGAATGCAAATTTGTTATAAAATTATCCTGGAAACCCATTCTGTAGCTTCCTCTAAGGGGAATCTTATAATGTGGACAAGTTTAGCAATTGCATCTTATTTTCATTGTAAATATTTATTTTCATCTTTCCTTTACACTATTGTTGTTATTTTGTTGTTTAAGATAAATGCATAACTAAACTACATTTCTGTTATTTTTGTTTCATGATTATAAAGAAGTTTTACCATATATTTGAAGCAAAATTAGAATGTTGGGTCTTGGTTGATTGAGAACACCTAACCCAAACTTTTCAACTTAGAGAAAACTAAAGTCCCAGAAAACAAATGACTTGCCCATTATCACAGGAAAAAGTAAGAGACACAGCCATAACTAGAAGATGGATATATGGAATCTAGGTAAAGCATTTTTGCCACTAAAATAGGCTTTTTGGGCCTAATACTTGGTGAAAAGGAGGCATACCATTTAAGACATTTCCTCAACATTCTAATGGAGATTGATAAAAAATTTAAAATTAGTAACACATATTTTTCTCTGTTATTGGGAAAATCAAATAGACTAGCTGATTTCAGTTCCAATCTTCACAGGACCCACCTCTTCTACCCACTGTTTATTATAACCCCAACCTCACAAAATTTCTCTGGAATTTTCATATCAAAGGGGAACTGATAATATTACAATGATTGAATCTATGCAAAGATATCTACAGTTGTTGTTTTGTTTTGTTTTTTTTAATTTGTTCATTTGTTTACCTCATTAATCTGGGTATATAATAAAATAACATAGGACTTTTGGTGATTTCCTGAAACAAAATAACTCTTCCTTTGAGAATTTTTTTTTAATATTGTGGTTTACAATTGGGATAAAATTTCAGCACTGTCTGGTATGATACATATGTTACTTGTGGCTGGATGTACATCTCAAAACTGTCACTTCAGGATGTCCTCTTTATGCCAGCTACCACATAGTTTGAAGTCTATGTTCTAATGAGCTAAACTGGCTATCTTCCCATCACATACGACTGCTTCTATCTTTTTTTTTTTTTTTTTACTTCACACCAACCCCTCTTTTGCCCACTAATACCCTTCAATGTCATGGTTTCAATCTATTCATTTGACTGAAAAAGAATTTATCCACTAATATATAACATATATATATATAAAGTATAAGAGAATGTGCTTTTATACTACACAGTTGAATAGTGGTTCATCTGATATGTAAATGTAGACATATGCATATATGTGATATTTAAAATATATTTTTCTCTATTTTCTCTTTGTTTATATGGTAAAGCCAAATCTGCCAATTTTTCTCACTTAGTAATATGCATTTTGTGAAACTCTTCCTGATGTGAGCAAATACTACATATTATGAACTTTTAGATTTATTGAAAGAAAATGATATTATTCAGGCTCTCCTGTACATATAAAAGGTATTACTCAAAATAAATAAGAGTAAAATAATATATAACAATAAAGACACAAAAGGGAGTATTCAATAAACATACATAACATCACTAAGAAGTAAACAGGGCTGTTTATTTATTTGTTCTGTTTTTGTCTTAACTGATGCCAGAACATATGCTGTGAAAAGTATAGATGAGAATGGGAAAAAAAAAAAAATGGGCTCCATGGCAGGCTGAACAAGAGGAATGGGGAAGGACCAAGTGAGTCCTATGGTTACTGCAGTTTCCCGTCAGGTAATTTGATCAAGATATTAAGAAGAGTTTGATTTTAAGTCTATGCTTACATAATAGAAACTAAAATGACACTGGGAAGACGTTTGGTAAAAACAAGAAATAGAGGGGTATATATATTGACTTATTTGATAGTTTACCTGTTAGTGAACAGTTTTGTACTAAATATTTACTATGCGTGTAAAATAGCATGCTCTATCCAGAACACACTGTATTTCACAGACCCCAACCTTTTCCTTCAAGGACTTTACAACCTAGATTTACAGATGGCATAGCCCTTTCAAGTGATGTAAAACAGAAATGTAAATAACTATGAAAAAACAATAGTTGGCTCAGTGGTTGAGGTCAACCTATGAACCAGGAGGTCTCAGTTCAATTCCTGGTTAGGGCTCATGCCCAAGTTGCAGGCTCAATCCCTAGTGGTGGGCTTGCTGGAGGCAGCTGATCAATGATTCTCTCTCTCTCTCCCTCTCCCTTCCCCTCTGAAATCAATAAAAATATATATTTTTAAAATGCCAGAAATAATACGTGGGAAAGCATGGGGGAAAAAAAAGACATCTGTGAAGACAGAACAAGCACTCAATAAATGTTTTCTATTATGAAGTGATACAAGACTACAAATGTTAAACAAGAGAGAGATCACCAATGGCTGGGATGTTCAAGTACAACTTTTAGGAGAAGTAGGACATGCACTGGCCTGAAAGGATGGTTATAATTTAGGGAGGTTAGGAGTATAAATGGGCAGGTCTGTATGTATTGCTATGCAATGTGAAGTGCCAGACCATCAGTATGAAAGAAGAGACCGAGACCACCTTGGTTTATTTATAGAAATTATAGAGAGTATTCAAATAGAAGACAGGAGAAAGACAGTTGCTTCTAGAGTTGAGAGGGACTTGGATTATCATGGTAAATGAATAATTGTCTAAGGTGTTTACTTCACTGGTCCACAGTTTCTTCAAATGAGTAACAAGGGAGTTAAAACACACAACCTATTTAGTTGTCTGCTCATTGTGACTCAGTTCTGGGGGAATTATAACATGGGTATAGTCATACGTTTAGTGTTTTGTCTGAGACTTTTGGGGTTTGTGAGTGCTAAGTCATTTCAGGTTTAAAATAATAAGATGGAAAATCTCTCTGTTTTGAAGACATAGTGTTAAAATTATAATATTTTCAAGAACTGAAAATAAATACTACAATATACACTGAGTGGCCAGATTACTATGATCTCTGAACGCATAATAATCTGGCCACTCAGTATATATTGTAGTATCTATTTACTACAATAATGTATATATATTGTAGTAATTTATTTACTACAATTATGTATCTTTATACATTAGAGGCCCGGTGCATGAATACGTGCATGGGTGGGGTCCGGCCAGCCTGGCCAGGGGGAGGGGACATGGGCAGTTGGCAGGCCTGCCTGCTGGTCGAACTCCTGGTCGAGGGGACAATTTGCATATTAGCCTTTTATTATATAGGATATACACTGAGTGGCCAGATTATTATGCGTTCAGAGATCATAATGATCTGGCCACTCAGTGTATACTTTCCCCCCTTAATCTTGCCTCTGGTGGAAAAATTCCTAATACTGTTTCTAGTTAACAACTCAAATCAAAGACAATGACTACCTCATAATGGCTTTTTAAATGATTACCCACAACTGTAATGAGTAATTATATCATTTGCTGTAATGGCATTCACTAAATTAATTACGAATTTGAAGACAAAATATATATGACATTACTGTGAAGAAAAAAGTAAGGAAGGTATACTAGGTTAATGATGGAGAATTGAATGCCTTTTATATAATTACAGTTTTTTTTCCATTTATTAGATCTATTTTAGTTTTTTTTAAAGCACTACTTTCAACACATTTTATTAAATTTAGTTGAGTGTGGTCACCATACAAACTGCAGTTAACTATTTCTCACCTGAGAAAACCAGTCCTCATTTAGCTTAGGTACTTACTTAAAGATACATAGTTAATCAATCAGTGTAAAAGAAGGCCACTTGTCTGGTTTCATTCTATATCTCAGAAATTCTGGTTTTGATATTTAGCATAACAAAAGTCACATGTTGGTGAATTGAGGAACAATATACATTAGAAATGTATAAATGACATATTTGACTGTCTAATATTTTAGTGAACACTTGTTGGTATCAATGTAATGTCACAGGTGATCAAATATGAAAATGACTGGTTGACAAACCATAATGAATACACATAGCCATAATTCACTTTTCTTTCTGGTAGTATCATATTCCAACAGCACAAATAAATTTTAGTTCACAATCGCAGGGAGTGCATTTATAAAACAACTACTGTATGTGGATTATTAATGTTGGGCAGTCTGGATCCTCTCACTTTCCCAAATAGAAATTGTTTCTTTAATGCCAAAATGTATCCTCTCATCTTGTCGCTCATAGCACAAACAAACAAGAAGCTGACAAAGTTAGCTCTTTATCATCTGGAATCTGGAAGGACAACTCCTGAATGTACTTTAGAAGAGTGGACAATGCCATACAGTCTGTGTTTGCTCCGGGTACACTTCCTCATACAAGGTCCCTCTGTAATAGTATTTTGAAATAAATTAAGTTTCAAACAAGTTTCCACTATTTTCCTATGGATAAACAGGATAAATAGGGTCTTGTTTCTCTGCTTTCTTCAAAATATATCAAAGGAAAAAGAATCATCTTGAGAATTGAAAAGGCTTCTTCCATGGTCCTTATCATTTTTGCTCTATTGCTTTCTCTGACATGTAGCTCTCCTATAAGGCAGATGTTCAATATCACAGATGAAAGGTAAGGAGAAAGGTTGTTTTGTTTTAATTTTTTTTTCTTTAAGAGAAAAACAATTTCTGTACAGATTCCTGGAATAATATTAATCAATATTTCACTCAGTCTTTAGATTTTGTGCCCAAGATCCATAAAACATTATTAGCTCTTTTCATATAACCTTCTGTTTACTTAGATGCTAATTTATTTTAAACCATAGGATTTCTCAAAATTAATAATTTAAAAAAAAAACTGTGACAAGTACATAGTTTCAAATGATACATGGGACAAGAACTCATGGAATGCCAGTGGAATAGGCTGACATGTCTATATCCAAGAGCTTTTTCCATTGAAGGAAATTTTAATGAGATCTAGATGTAAAAGGGTTTGATTTGAAAAAGGATCAATCTTACAGTGAGGAATTCCCAATGAATGTGCCATTGAAAACTATTTCTATGGATGGAACTAGGCATTGCTGATGCACTAGATAATTATGTGTTAAACAATTGCTACAGGACATCCTGCAGCTTCAATATAAAACTGTAATTCATTAAAAACAGGATATGGTGTGCTGTGTCTAACACAGACCTCTATTTCTTAGTCATAGGACTCAGATTATTTAAACTACATGTTCAAACATTCTGCTAAAGAAGAAATAATAGAAAACTGGGTTTTCAAAATTTTTTTTCAGTTTTAAATTTACCTCTCTTTACCTTTATGAATGAGACTATTTATTCTAACTTCAGTGTACCTCTATAAATGTTACCTACTGATGAAAAACAAAACAAAACAATTGTTGGATGCCTATTACGTTGCATGCACTGCAATAGAATTAGCATATCTAGAAAAATAAAGAAAATGGTTTTATCTTCTGTAGTTCTTAAAAACTGATTGCAATAAAGTGAAATGATTACTTTGTGTAATTTGTAATAATAACTTTTATTTAATGAGATTTTCCTATTGCCCCAAATTTCATACTGTATCTCATTTAATTCTCATAAACAACTACATGATATGTAGATTTCTTCTATGCTTTACAGATAATGAGATACTTGTAATGTGTAGAACAGGAAACTAATGTGGCCAACTCCCAGAATTGATAAATGGAATATATTCCAATATAGTCTGTCCAAATATAAGATGATTTTTTTTAACAATGTCTGCTTCCCCTGAAGATAAGCTTGTTCAACTTAAGGAAGTCAAGATTCTACAAAGAAAGTAACATTAGATCTGAAACTTTAAAGATAGTTGGGGAATAAGGTAGGCATTAGAGACCAAGGAAATGAAAGTTAGAAAGGCAGAAATCATGCATAGCATAATCAGGTAAGACACTAGTTTAGCATGTTCAGCAAAGAATTCTTAAGAAGAGATTAGATATAAATTCAAAAGAAGGTCTCACCATATTAAGGGTTATGAGCTTTATTCAAGAGGCCATAAAGCTTCAGTAAAAAAATAAAAATAAATAAATAAATGTGCCCTGCTGGGGTGGCTCAGTGTTTGAGCATTGTCAGATATGTGCCTTGACTGGTTCGATTCCTGGTCAGGACACATGTCTGGGTTGCAGGCTCGATCCTCATTAGGAGTGGCTGTGCAGGAAGCAGCCAATTAATGTGTCTCTCTCATCAGTGTTTCTCTTTATCTCTCTCCTTTCCTCTCTCCATAAAATCAATAAAAACATATTAAAAATAATAGCAATAATAATAAATATTTTGGGAAGTAGCACCACCTAATTTGGGTTTTCAGAAGATAATTTAGATACTCAAGAATGCAAAAACTATTAAGGAGGTTACTTTAGTAAGAGGAATTAGAAGTGATGAAATGAATACTTTCAAGGTATTATTGATCATAGAATCTAAGAACAACAAAATATCTGTCCCAGTTCATACCACTTTATTTTCAGCAAAGGCCCCAGGAGAAATATTGTACTCCACAGCAAATGAGACTATTGGGCCAGGGTGCCCTGGCCTCCAGGCTAGGTATGTACATGTTGTTTTTTTTAGCTTGCTATGTTGTTTTTAGTCTTCCAACATACTTTTCTAATCCATCCTGCTTATTTTGCACAACACATTTTCTTTTTATGTAGTTAAGAAAAGAGAATGATTGCCTCTTAAATCAAGTAATAATTCTTGTAGTTAACCTTTGTATCTGGCCCCACGCTTAAATCCCATTTTCTCCTGGAAAGCCGCCTTACAGCATTTAGCCAATACATTTTCTCCCACACTCTGCCTGTGTTCATGCTGATTGCAAACCTAGGATTACCTTTTCCCTTCCATTCACACAACTAATATTTACTCATTCAGACAGTAGCTGCAGTCCCATCAATTCCATGAAACCACCTGCTATTGCCCAAATGTATGAGCTTTCTGATGCTGAAGTTCTATTATACTTACAGATTATCACAATTTAACACTAAGAAATTCCATGTGTGCTTGTTATAATGCAGACCAACTAAAACGGAACCTTAAATTTCCTTTGAGCTCTAGGATTAATTGCATTTGTTTATAACATTCTCAGTAGGTGGGGAAATAGCTTAGTACCGGGATATACAACTTAAAAGATCTTTAAAAACCTGATCCTTATGCTTTTGCTACATAGAAGCTTTTAGTTCACATAACTTAGGCTTTACTGAACATTTGGAAATTCACACAACAATCCAGACTTTCCCCAGCTATTTCCTTTGAACACAAAACTCACTTCATAGCTTTGACTTCTACACATTCTCTGGAAAATGTTATTAACAGATCATTGGGAAGCCCCAAAGGGCTCAGAATAGTGAAAAGCTCTGAGAATCCTCAAATTAATAGAAACATTTTCTCACATGCATTTAATATACTCGTAGCCATCTATGCTCAGTATTTTTGGATGGAGGAAATGATAGACATGGCTTCTTACCAATGTTGGCCTCTTCCAGGGAGTGCTCAACAATGAATTGGGAAGATTTTGGGGACGTGTTAAGGTGAGAAAATTTAATTGAAGCACAATAGAGGAGACAAGACTTGGTGGGAAGAAAAGCTTAAAACAACAAATATATACCTACTGACATACAAACAAATGTCAGTATTCTGAATAGATACAGGTCTAAGGACATCAGGAGTAATCTGGGGACATCCACTGCCAGGAAGGCACGGCGATGTGTAACACACAGGGCACACACGTATGATGGCTGTTGACAGAATCACCTCTTACCCTTCCGTAATGTGATAATGAAGCCAGGGTGGTCTTGAGAGAGCTGTTTTTTTATACCTGACTTTCATTTTCTGCATCTTTTTTTGTATGATTCTCTATTGATGTTTGTCGGCTCCTTTTTAAAGAAATCAGCCATCGCATTGCACTGACTTTTTGCTCTTGGGCCTCACACATTCCTTGCCAGATGTTCTTGTTTTCATGGTCCAAACTAGAGTTAATCTCTGCCCTAGTCATTCACCCAGGACAATGATTTTCAACTTTTTCCATCTCATGGCACACATAAACTAATTACTAAAATTCTGCAGCACACCAAAAAAAAATATATTTTTTATGATCTGAAAAAAAAAAGAAGGTATAATTCTGATTGGTTTACAAAAAAAATGTGTCTACCCTTTTTGCTCTGAAGTAAATTTTTAAAAATCAGATGCCTGTACTTGTATATAGGGATTTCTGGTAGCAAGAATTAGCCATTCAGACACAACCTTATTACATGATGTGACCAATAAGATAATATGCAACTCTATTATCTGACATATATTTATGGTTCAAGACAGGACATTCACCCTGGATGACTAGTGTTATGTTGGCTACTGTCATATTTTAATCTGACAATCTTAGGGAAAAGAAGTCAATGTCCTAATTAAATAGGTATTGCATATTCTAAAAATTCTTGCAGCACACTGGTTGAAAATTGCTAATCTAGGGTATGATGAAGACCCAAACCTAAGATACTAAATGTGCAAATGATGTTAATAATATAGCTGCTGAGCCTGACTGGTATGGCTCAGTGGGTGAGTGTCGACCCATGAATCAAGAGGTCACCGGTTTGATTCCTGGTCGGGGCACATGCCTGGGTTCCTGACTCAATCCCTGGTAGGGGGCATGCAGGAGGCAGCAATCCATGTTTCTCTCTCATTGATGTTTCTATCTCTCTACCTATCTTCCTTACTCTGTCTAAAATCTTCCCTAGTAAGAGAGTAAAAGGGAACAGCATTGGGATCAGTTGTTATAGCAGATGTAATTGATGATATATCAAATTATATAGGAAAGCAATTTGGAGGGAAGGATTAGGAAGAACAAGTTTTGCTAAGAAATAATAACACTAATCAATCAAAATGTTAATTACTTTATTAAAGAGAGTATAATATTTAAACTGTGAGGCTTGTCTGTATTAATAGACAGTGATCAGAACTGGCAAAAAATACAAGTCATATAAATTTATTGGGTTTTTATAATTATTGGATTATAGTTTACCATCTTTATATTTCCTCTACCACTGTCAGTTGGATCTATGGATGCCTCACATTATCAATATGCTTTCCACACCATTTCTGAATGTGGCATAAAACTTTAAAGTATTTTAGCCATTCTTAGTCCATTTAGTTCAACTGTGATGGGGCTTAACATTAACTATGTCCATGCTCATTATCTTAATGCTGATATCAGTGTTTTCCTTAAGCTTGGTGATTTTATCATACTGTTATGAAGTCATCTATGCCAGAATTCTAGATCCCAAATCTTGAGATCTAGGATTTCTGATTATTCTCTGGATGCTGAAAACTGTTCTTTTAAATTCTGAAGTGCCTCATTCTCTCACTGGGCATAATGGCAATGGCTGGTGTCATGTTAGCCAATAGTAGAAGTTGCAGAAAGCTATCTTCCTGTCATTGCATCCAGTATTTTTAGCCCCCTATCATATATCATATGCTCACCGTTAGGGATTTTCCATTACTTTACCTAGCACCCTTAGATGTTTATATTACATGCTATGATTGAAGACTGCTACAACCTTTAAAAATCAAAATTAGGCTGTTGAGCTAATATGTATTTTTATTTTATTTTTTAGTTATTGATTTGAGAGAGAGAGAGAGAGAGAGAGAGAGAGAGAGAGAGAGAGATTTGTTGTTCCACTTATTTTTATGCATTCATTGGTTGGCTCTTATATGTGTCCTGAGTGGGGATTGAACCCATAACCATGTTATATCAGGACAACATGTTAACCAACAGACACCTGGCCAGGGCCACTATATCTTGTATTTTTACACCAAACAGCCCTCACAAATCTCTCATTGCCTGTCTCCCGAAATGAGTAAATCAATACCAGCTTTTTGCTTCAATAAAAATTCCTAAGATAGAAAATAAACAATTCCATAAAACATGTATGGGCCTCTTGAATTCTATACTATAGTTCCAAGTAGTAAAATAAAAAGCATTCATGCTATTTTTTTATTTTATTTTTTTCTCTCTCTCTCTTCTCTTTCTGATTTTTGCATCTATGAATGAATAATGGCTAGATAGCATGTGAGATTGGTGAAAATCTCTAGATTTTAAGAATCTTCTCTTTCCCTGGTCTCCTATACTCACTTCTTTAAGGTAATATTCTTCATACTGTCTACCTCACTTTCCTTTTATTCTTATTTTTTGATAATATGTGATCTAAGGTACTCATTAATTTATGACTTTCTGATCATGTTTTGCCTTCCTTCCACAGCATGCATGATGATCTAGTCATGTTTCATAACCCCCCTGATGAGATAAATATTTCAATGCAGCTTTGCCTCTTTTTGCCTCTTCAACTATATATTGCCTCTGGCACCATCATTTTCTGTAACTACACTGCATTTTCTATAAGTACACTGGCATGAGGGGAACAATGCCCTGAGGGGTCTGAAAAATAGGGGATTATTCCTAAGGTATGTTATCATAGATGCAAAAATACAATAACAGGTTCAGTTAAGGTAAAGGTTGACCTTTGTCAAGGAAGATACCGGCCTAGGAAGTGACTACCTCCATAGCTCACTTTTAGTTAAGAAGTTTTCATTTCAGATTATCTTATGTGGTCACTTTAGGTCTCTGAGTTTGCAAGGCCTTCCATGCAGGCCTCCCCTGAGCTTGTCAGGTTTAGTATGTGGCCCCATTGTTGTCCACACCTTGATAAAGCCTATTAGAACTTTAAATTTACTCAGTTGAATTTTGTTCTTTAGCATATAGTGTATGATAAACTCAAATTATGTAGGAAAAAATAGCTTTTGATAAAATGTAACAGACTTTGAGGCTAAAAAACAAACCAAACAGGTTTTCGTTTCTTTACATAAGGAGCCTGGAAGTTGCTACTCTGTCCTTAAAATCAAGTAAAAAGCTAAGCAGACTAAAAAAATCAATAATTCTTCTTCGATCAATAGCAGAGGGTAGGATGCAGGGCAAAACACTGCCCCCAAGATGGGAGTCACACCTTCCTGGGACATGGACTCACACACAGACCCTGCCAGGAGAACCATGGCCTTCACTTAAGGTGACCAGATTTAAACATTGGTAAAGCGGGACACCATTGACCGGGGGAGGGGGAGGGGAATTCTTTTTTTTTTTTTTTTTTAATATTTTTGATTTTTTACAGAGAGGAAGAGAGAGGGATAGAGAGTTAGAAACATCGATGAGAGAGAAACATCGATCAGCTGCCTCTTGCACATCCCCTACTGGGGATGTGCCTGCAACCAAGGTACATGCCCTTGACCAGAATCAAACCTGGGACCCTTGAGTCCGCAGGCCAACGCTCTATCCACTGAGCCAAACTGGTTTCGGGCCGGGGTTGGGTGGGGGGGGGGGTTCTTGAATAAAAATTTGGTCTATATTGTAATCGCTTTTGTTTTTTTTTAATAAAAGGAAATTCACTTCTTAGATCATCGTTGAATTTGCATCCTCTTTTCTTACTCATTATGTTAAAAATCTAAAAAAAATAATTTAAAATTATATTATAAATTATTATATACATATTGCTTAAAAACACAGTAAGTAGGTACATAATTACATGAACATATTTTATTGTTAGTTTATAAATTAAATTAATTTGATTTTTATAAAGTAACTATATTTTAAAAATTATTTTAATCCTATATTTCTTTCTAAATAATAACAATACTAACTTGTATTATTTTTCCTCTGAATTTGCTGTAACGTAAGTCGTAAGTGTCACTTTCAAGGCCGGCGCTAGGTTTGTTGCCGCCACTATAAAATATAAATAATACGAATACTGTCTGCTAAATTCAAGAAAATTTATGTATTTATGAAATAATAAATAAATTACTTACCTAAATTATCTGGATAGCTGATTTGTAATGACATCACTTGTTTAACTAGCTTACTAGCACGCAGTACGATGTGTATCGTCTGAGAGACAGTTACAAAATGTTTTCGTCGTTGCCAATCCCAAAAAATGCCATTGTTCATTAAGTCCAAACAATGGTGGTCGAATTCTACCAACTGATCAACAATGCGAACTTTGATAAGCAGTTCTCGATAATCAGTTCTCAACAATTATTTGTTATTAAAGTTTAACATTATAAAATTAACAAAAATAATATAATACTTATATCCTGGCTAAATAGCCGCTGAAAACCATATATTCCCTTCCCGTTCTCCCGCCGTTCCCTAGCTTGTCGTGCATTCTTTCCAAAAATCGGGACTTCTTTAAAACGCCGTGGGACGCGGGACAAATTGTTAAAAATCGGGACTGTCCCACCAAAAGCGGGACGTCTGGTCACCTTACCTTAACTGAAATTCACGAATGGCTGCCTGAGGCTCAGTGTGGATGGGTCTGAGAATTAAAAACCCCATAGGACCCAGTTACAGGGGTTCTTCAATAATATTGTAAGATTTATGATCAGGAGTTCAACTAGGTTTCCACAGTTCACATCAGAGAAAAATCCCTTATACTTCCAGCAGGGGAAGGAGAAAAAGCAACAATTTTGAAATCTACCAGAGCATTGTGTCCTCAGGAAAAACTGATTATCTAAAGCCTAAGCAGCCAACGTATTATCAGAACCAAACTGATCATATCTAACTGGGGAAGAAAAATACCCAATTCCAGCCAACTTTAGAGGTCATGTCCCATCTAAGGGGGAGAAAAGAAAACTGAGAAACTCTTGTCTTTTATACAAAGGAGTTGAAGATTCATGTCGACACAAAGACTTGTTCATGTATGTTTAAGCAACTTTATTTATAATTGCCCAAACTTTCAAGCAATCAAGATATCCTTCAGTAGGTAAATATATGTAGTATATCCAGACAATATAATATTCAGCACTAAAAATAAGTGAGGTATCAAGCCAGAAGACATGAATAAACCTTAAACACATATTACCAAGTGAAAGAAGCTAATCTAAAAAGACCATAGACTATGATTCCAACTACAGTTGACCTTGAAAAACATGGGTTTGAACTGCAGGCATTCACTTATATGTAGACATTTTTCCCCACTAAATATACAATAGACCCTCAGTAGCCCCAGATGTGGAGGAATAAATAGGCAGAAAGAAAGTATTTTAGGGCTGTGAAAAATACTCTGATGATATTATAATGATAGATGTCATTATGTATTAACTCAAACCCATACAATGTACAACATAAAGAGTGAAACATAATATACACTATGAACTGTGAGTGATTATGATGGGTCAATGTAGTTTCATAACTTGTAATAAATGTACCACTCTGGTGGTAGATGTTGATAATAAGGGGTGTTATACAAATGTGGGGGCATATGAGAATTCTCTGTCCCTTCTCCCGGTTTATTATAAACCTAAATCTTAAAAAATAAAGTTTTAATTAAAAAATTTCTTTGAAACTTTGAGTTAGTAGGCATCATCCTTAATTTGATAAAAAAATATCATAATAAACTTAGATCATCATAATTAATATTGAAACATAGGTTAGTAAAAAGGTAAAGATGCCATACATTATTAATTCTATATAACTTTTTAATATTTGTAACCAATAAAATAAGGCAAAATAAATAAGAATTTTAAATAAATATATAAATTCTATCCTCCAAATAGGGTTTTTAAAGATAATAAATAAGTTATTAAGAAATGATATAACTCCATATGTAGAAAATAGAAGAAACATACAAAATGAATAATAGAGGTTAAGTAACTAAATGCAAAATTAATATGTAAAAATCAAATATATTTTAATATTCTAGCAATAGGAAAATAGAAATTAAATTAAAATGTTAAATATAATAGCATCACAAGGCATAGATATTTATGAATAAAATATGTATTGAAAATAATTAAAAAGACCCACATAAAAAAGGAGATATATTTGATGTTCATAGATTTAAGTATTCAAATTGATGTTAAGCTTTAACACAATCCCACCCAACCTATGTGGCTCAGTGATTGAGTGTTGACCTATGAACTAAGAAGTCACAGTTCAATTCCTGGTCAGGGTACATGCTTGGGTTTCTGGCTCAGTCTCCAGTGTGGGGTGTGTAGGAGGCAGCCAATCAACGATTCTCTCTCATCATTGATGTTTCTTTCTCTCTCTCCCTCTCTCTTCCTCTCTGAAATCAATAAAAATATTTTTTAAAGATTTGATGCAATCCCAATAATAACTCTAAAACAAATTTTATTTAAATATTCTAGCTGACATTAAAATATATACACATGTGCAAAACCCCTTGAATAGCCACTCTTAAGCAGAATAATGTAAAATTATTGCACCATGATATAATAATACTGTATATGATATTAATATTATAAATTAATAAACTAATACAATAAAATGGAGAACCCAGACAGAAACTCAGGCTTTTATACACATTTGACATGTGACAGGTGGCATTACACACTGTAGACTTCTGGAAGAAGGCTAGGTCATATATTAAATGGTTATGGAAAAATTGAGCATCTATGTACATTGTAAAGAAAATGAAGTTAGGAAATGCAGGAATATGTGCAAAATATAACTTATTAATATTAAGAGTATATAAAGTACTCCCACACATTAGCATGAATGGGACTACAACACCCACCAATGGATAAGATAGATAGCACATGCTACTCAAAAGGCAAAATTCAAATGACCACTGTCCATGAAAAGGGTTCAAGCTAATTATCAATTATGTAAGTGTTAATTAAATAGATAGATAGATAGATAGATAGATAGGTAGATAGATAGATTCCACAAGAAAATCTATCTTTTATCTTTTAGAAAAGTGCTAAATAGTAAATCAAGAAGAAATGATATAATTAACAATTGAATTTGGCCAAAAACCTGAAAACACTTGGAAGAGGATTACTCTACAGAGCTTCAAGATAAGACTCCAGCCTGGTGGACATCTTG
Source organism: Eptesicus fuscus (assembly GCF_027574615.1). Classification (NCBI taxonomy): domain Eukaryota; kingdom Metazoa; phylum Chordata; class Mammalia; order Chiroptera; family Vespertilionidae; genus Eptesicus; species Eptesicus fuscus. The sequence continues at coordinate 51,318,486 of NC_072488.1, forward strand.
ATTACAGCTTTCTGAGAACCTGAGCAGAGAACTTTGCTGAGCACACCCAGGCTTCTGGCCTACGGAGTGGTGGGATACTAAATCTGGGTTGATTTAAGCTGTCAAGTTTGTAATAATGCATTAAAAGTGTAATAACAATTGAGTCAAAAAAATTTTTGATATAAATTTATAAATGAGGAGAGTGAAATTCTTTTTTGGGAAATAACATTTTACTCAATTGGGCTTAAAAATGAGTGTTCCATATATCTAATTGATCACAGATGTTCACTTCTAAAATCAATTCATTATTCATGAGCCATACAAAAATGGGCTAGATTTGACACTTGAGCTATTGTTTGCCAATGCTTTCCTTCAAACAGTCACAATTGTACATGTGTAATTACCTAAGTTTTCCCCTGAATGATGGTCTGAAGACAAAATAAACCAACAGGAGTGAGTCTGGGTAGGAGGCAGGAGGAGGAACTTGTGCTTTAGGAGGGAGAGGAGAGGGAGCATCTGAGCCACCACACCTGTGCCTCTGGTGATTCCCCTGGAGGAAGATACCTGCTTTGGTAATCTTTCCGCTTTAGCATCTGTAGAAAATATCAATTGACGCCAAAGTCCATCACAGAAAATGAATTTTCCAAAAGGGAGAAGAAGAGAGAACACAAAGGTACTCCTTTCATACAAAAACGCAGCCAAATCACATAGATTCCTTCTTACCGCCCCCTCCCTTTCCCCAAGTTAAATTGGTGCCATTTGTGAGAACATTAACATAAATAAATGACAAACTTTGCAGTAGATTTTACCAATATCTGAGATTATGTGATTGTTTTGCTGAAATAAAGATGATTTCTTCTGTAGAAATGCATTACTCTAAGTAATATTGCATTTAAATCTGTGGCACTCCAGCATTTTCAATATTTTTCTCCAGAGTAAGGTCCCCAAAATTAAGACCCCCAAAATGGAGTGATACAATTTGATTCAGTGCTAGGACCAGCGAGGCCGTGGTTATTGCTTCACAGAAATGAAAACATTTTGTTATTGTTTTCTGGGGTAGAAAATGAGCAAAATAATATATAGCATAACTATAATATGAGCTCAAGGAAAAACTGGCACATTATTATAAATCATTATGTGAAACAGAAAGCAAGGAACAGCCATGAAATTTCCCCTAGATTCCTTCATTTTGGTTGAGAAGCTGTTTGGTTTGTTTGGATACACTCATAATGTAATGTGGAAACGGGTTTACTAGATATATAATGCATCATCCGGTTACCTGTAAAAGAGGAGTAAACTCCTGGGGAATCAGTTCAATGGCATTTGGGAAAACCCTTATTATGTTCACTCAGTACCTGTTGATTAAAGAAGTTAAAAAGACAAAGACTGCCTAAAGTTCTCTGTGTGGAGGATTTCTCAGACTTTGTTGACCCTTTCAAACAGAAGATGACAATTATCCCATTAGACGTTTAGCAGGGACACAGATTGCACAGAGAGCTGACCACAGAGTGGAAGACTTCAGCTGCCATGTTTTCTCTGTCCTGGTTGAAGGCAGCTAAAGGTCATGTATAAACTTCATGTCAACTTCTAGAAGGTCTGAAGGCACTTGTAAATCTCTGAATTTACCAGCACCTTTTCACACATGACTCACTATTTAAAAAGAATACCAAAGAGAGAGCAAAAAAAAAAAAAATAGAGTAAGAAATGTGACTAGCTTTTGAAATAGTAGTATGGTAACATGTGGTGAGGCAAGAAGCTGCTCTAATATGTTGGTACTAGAGAATAAGAAGTACAAATTAATCAGAAATGTGCTAACAATCCCTTAAAAATTGAAACCTAAATATGTTTGTCAAATATGGCTGCAAATTCATTTGCTTAACAAATCAATAGATCTCATTGGACTTCACATCTTTCATTTTATAAATGCTTTCTGAATGCCTACTGTTTTCAGATATTATATTAAAAACCAATACAGTCATAAGTAGCTAGACCCACGATGGGACTTAGCAATCGACTGTGCCAGAATTTCCCTGGCCTCTGAAAAGTAAATGTCACTGGCATCCTCCAGTCACATGTCAAACAAAAATGATTACCCATTTTACAGATTGGGAAACTATGCACAGAGGAATCAGATGACAGTAGGAATAGCTCAGCATAGGTTTTTAAAGTCCAATACTTAGAACGGGACTAACTCACATCCTGATTCCACCTTTCCTAGAGAAATGTTTCTTACCTCCTTGATTTATTGCTTTTCTATTAACAACAACAACAAAAGCAACATGTAGTTGTAGATGTTTTTACTCGTTTTTACAGTTTATGTTAAGTGTTTTATAAGCAAAAATATTGCCGTCAACATTTCTGAAAATTCAAAATTTATTTTACAACTTATAATAGCTAACAGGGAAGCTCATAGTTAAGAATTCTGTACTTCAAGGCCTTTCTGCTGCTTCTCCTTATATCTATGTTTTTTGTTTTGTTTTTGTTGTTGTTTTTTCCAGACTCAGAAAATTCTGAAAAATAGCCTTGAAATTTAAGCTCAAAGGCTAGTTTCCAGATCAATTATATACCAATTCTGTGGCTTAGGCACCAAATTTGTTTCTATGAGCTTGATTTCCCCATTCCTAATACAGTGACAATAAGACAACCTATCTTTTCAAACAAGGTTTTCTGAGAATTAAATATTCTTGATAAAATATAAAGTAATACACCATTGCACAGTGTACAAGGTTTTAAAAGATATTTGTGGCTGGAATAGTAATTTATTTTCAATTTTCTCTATACTATTACATTGTAATATTGATGAGGAAAATAAGACATTTTTTGGGAGGGAGACCAGCAGCCTGACTCTGTATCTAGTTAATTAGTATCCCTAATGCACATTCCTGTTAGCCTATAGTCTAGTCACTGCCCGTTCCTTAATTATCTGGTCTTGCAAGACTTGTTTACCTAAATACTCACATTTTACAGGGGCCATAAACCATGAAAAATACACAGCCCCCAAGGGGTTTATCAGCACTGGTGCCTGGCCAGGCCTTTAGGTGTGGTCTCATGGCCCCCATCCCAAAACAAAGGGCTTTTTGCAAAGCTGGGGAAAGGTCTGGAAGCCTGATCCTTGATGGACAAGAAACCAAAGGGTATAAAGAGAAAGCTTCCTCCATATTGGTTTGCTCATGATTTGGAAACAGGCTCCCCTGAGTCACTGTACCAGTACATGTGGAAATAAATGGGTTTTTCCTGTATCTCTGGCTACTCCTGTGTATTTTTCAGTTGCCTGGTAAATTCTGTAACAATATAGTTATGCAAAGATTGTACATTGTATTGCTTTTTCATTTTAATTTCTTCTTACTCAGTGTTAGTGTGTGTTTGTGTTGTCATTGTCCATGAACCCAAGTCATATAATTACCTGGTTGCTTAGAGTTAGTCTTTCACTTTCCACAATTTTAGCTACTGTTTCTCTTGCTATTGGGGGAGTAACTAAAGGTATTTGCACCGCATCTACACCTTTTGTATTGTTGGGATTGTCTTCCTTTGGATCAATATGACACAGTATTTATTTTTGTAGGAAAAAAAAATATTGCTATCTGGAGCTCAAATACATTCTATTCTTCTGGGAAAATTATTTACTATGCATGTGCATTGATTTCTGAATAATATTATCAAAATCCCAAATACACTATTCTGTAGATGAAATCAAATGTGTTTGGCCAGCCTTTTCCCTTTACCTGAGGAATCAGTTCCTAACTTGCAGAGTCAGTTTAATCTGGAAAATGTCACTGTTTTCAGTACCAATGAGCAGGAGAGCACCTTGAGTCAGAGGCACACTGCAGACAGGGAAGAAGGGATGGCTGTAGAAGAAAGTGAAATGGCAGGTGATGAAGCTCCAGCAACTTGCTCCATTCCAATTGATTGCAATCTGTATTGAAAATCCTGGTCACTTCAGGATTACTTCGCAACCCTGTGCAATGCTATGAGATTTCATGGAATTTTTTTTTTCTAGTATTCAGAATTTCTAGCTGTTTTCAAGAGTTATAAATTGGATGATACTCAGTCCTTAAGATAAAAGGTGGTAGAATTAAAAACAAGAGAACATGTATATTTAGCAAAATGTTTAACTAGTGAAAATTGATGGGTTTACAATTGTGCAATAGTAACTTTAGATGACACATCCTATATCAGGATCTCATTTTATTTCAATGTTCTCAAGGGAAAGGTCAAATTCAAACTATATTTTGACTAATGAGCAATCACTCTGGATTGAAGATACTACAAAGTCAGTTTATTTAGTACTATCTAAAAACCCACCTGATGGAGAAATATTTTCAAAGAGGGCAGAGCATTAAACACTGAAGAAAACTGGAACTCATGGAAAAGTAAAGTCTGCCCAAGTTTTGCAAAGGAAAATAAACATCAGCTACCAAGCTGATGAGAGTAATATGGAAGAGAACAGTAGCAGAAGTTTTCACAGGGAAAGGACCCAGCACAAAGGGTCTGATGGGAAATGGGTTAGCAAGGCCTTGGAATCTCTGCCCTGATAATATGAAAGCTGTTACATCGGAGATAAGGGGATATATGCCAATTTTGAAGGTATACTTTGAAGAAGCCTTTGAACAGGCAGATCCTAAATATTAGACTATGAATAATTCAAATTATAGTTGGAGAGTCTTGAGATTATCAGCATGGAAAGCCCTCATTTCTTCTAGCCAAGCAACCAGCAATTTTAAACTTTGCCAGAATATCTTGAAAATGTGGTAATAAAGTTAGCCAAGGAAGTACCACCTCCTTCTGAAGAAATAAAAACAGGTGAGGATGAACATGATGATGCTTTATTGAAGTAAAACAAAACCCTGTTCTGAGAGACAAACCTGCAGCAGGGGAACAAATAGAAGTATTGCAAACAAATTGGGTGAACAATGGAAGGTTCTGGCTCCCTAACGGGAAATAAAACACTCAGAAAGTACAAATTAGACAGGTTGAGTGTGAGAGTGAAGAGATGAAGATGAGAGCTAGGCAGCTACTAGTTGCCTGGCAAGATCAACAGGAAGTACATGCAATGCCTGGGAATCTGATTACAAAGCCCTGGATAAGTGTCCACAGGATAGTGTTTCAGAGATTCAGCAGAGGTGAGAGTTGACAGGTAAAATGCTGAAACACAGAGAACTTTGCATGGTGATGAAATTTCACTGTATGATACCATAATGACAAATATAACACATTAAACATTTGTCAAAACCTACAGAACTATGCAGCACAAACAGTAAACTTTCAAATGCATATACATTAAAAAACTAAAAGATCTGAGGATCCTACAATATAATGCAGAATATGGAAGTTGATTCTAAATATGTTATAAAGGGCCCTGGCCAGGTAGCTCAGTTGATTAGAGTGTTGGCCAGATAAGCCAAGGATGTATGATAGATACCTAGTCAGGGCACATACAAGAATCAACCAATGAATGCCTAAATAAGTGGAACAACAAATTGATGTCTATGTCTCTCTCTTTCTCTCCTGTTCCTTTCCTCTCTCTCAAAAATCAATCAATAAATAAAAAAGTAAAGAAAAAATTATAAATGTATGAAATATCATTAAAGGGTAATAGGAATAAGGTGCTGACCTAATTAACTTTGGAAATGAATGGCATCTAAGACTGAAAGCAAATGGAAATACACATAGCAATGTACTCCAATTGATAAAATTATTTTCCACAATGAACTAACAATTCTGAAACCATTATACATGCAGAGTGGAATTGGAACTTAAGTACATGAATGCCAGACGGTGGGAGTCAGGTTTCTCCCTGTTGAAGTGGGAATGTAGAGGTAGGGGGAGAGGCTAGAATGACCTGTGTGCTGATAAATTCAGTTGGAGATCCTATATAATAAAAGCCTAATATGCTAAGTGCCTGATTGTCTGGTCGTCCATTCAACCAATCAAAGCATAATGTGCTAATGATATGCTAAGGCAGCACAACCGCTCACTATGACATGCATTGACCACCAGGGGACAGACAGTCAAACAGTCGACCAGTCACTATGATGTGCACTGACCACAAGGGGGCAGATGCTCAGACTGGTAGGTGAGCTTGCTGCTGAGGTCTGGCCTATAGGGACTGAGTGAAATGGACCAGAGACACCCTAATATGCACTTAGCATATTAGGCTTTTATTATATAGGATCTCCAACTGAATTTATCAGCACACAGGTCATTCTAGCCTCTCCCCCTACCTCTACATTCCCACTTCAACAGGGAGAAACCTGACTCCCACCGTCTGGCATTCATGTACTTAAGTTCCACGGTCCCTCCCTGGCTGGCCATCCTCCCGCATCCCTCCCTGGCCCCAATCATGCACCAGTGGGGTCCCCTGGCCTGGCTTGTGCCCTCTCACAATCTGGGACCCCTCGGGGGATGTCAGAGAGCCGGTTTTGGCCTGATCCTGAAGACCAGGCCGAGGGACCCCACTGGTACAACTTCATGTACCAGGCCTTTAGTATTAGTATAAACTCATGACTAGCTTCACATAGATACATGTGGTTACATATAGAAATTTTTATAGATATTTATATTTACATGGATTAATATAAACACCTCATCTATTTTCTTGATGTATCAACTGACAAAGTCTACAAACAGCAACACTCCAATAACAAACACACCTAGCATCTAGATGTTGGTTTCTAATACATCCTCCAATGAAAGTAAAGTATCCTTGGAAAATGGCTGATTCTGGCTGTTTCTAGGGTTAAGGAAGTAAAATACAAAATAAATTGGAAGCATTCTGTAATGCCAGAAAGTTGGTGGTGTGCTCAAAAGCAAAAAATCCCAACTGTACATTGATAGGGGTCTGTCACAGGTATATAAAGCCAACCAAAAGTGCTCCCAATGCCCAAAGTTAGAAAAAGTCGAGACACAAAACAAATGAAATAGTATTGGATTATACCTCAAAGTACAAAATAAATATACCTGACTCCTTAGATTGCTATAAGTAAGTGATCAGATACAGAAATAAATAAGGAAGAAGAGATGAATCTCAGAAGAATTATAAATAAAATACTCTACTATCAAGGAAAGGGAACATAATTCCTCACCCCTTGGTATAGGCATTCATAGTGACTTCTCCCAATGAGCACAGTATGGAAACACTCTATGGAAAGGAAGGAAAAAAGAGCAGTTTTGCAGTGGAGAAACCTGACAACACTACCTCAGCCAGGTGATCAAGATTTATTACAATGACTCTATATACTCTTGATATGATGATAGAAATGGCCCTCTACTTCTGAGGTCTTCTTCCCCTAAATCTATATTCCATAGTCTAATTTAAAAAAAAAAATTAAACTGGACAGTGAAACATCCTACAAAAGACCTGATCAGTACCCCTAAAACTCTCAAGAACAAAATATGAGAAACTGTGTCAGTCAGGAGCCAGAGGATATGATTCAACTAAATGCAATGTACCCTGAATGGGATTCTGACACAAACAATAAAGAGCAGTAGGTAAAAACTAGTGACACATTGGTTCATTAATTGTCACAACAATTGTAAGAAATGTGTTATACTAATTTAACATGTTTCTACAAAAGGAGGAAACTGAGTGTGAAGTATATATGAATTACACTAGACAAAGCATAACCTGCCCCACCTATAAACCAGGAGGTCACGGTTCAATTCCTGGTCAGGGCACATTCCTGGGTTGCGGGCTCCATCCCCATTAATGGGCTTGCGAGGCAGCTGATCAATGATTCTCTCTCATCATTAATGCTTCTATCTCTCTCTCCCTTTCTCTTCCTCTCTGAAATCAATGAAAATATATTTTTTAAAAAAGCATAACTTCACTAAGTATACAAGTGTATAAATGGAAGAAATCACAGTAGACAGAGAGCATTGCTCTTTGAGAAGTGGCCTTATAAACTTCTTCCTAATGATATGGTACTTCCTTTCCCAAAATGGGATGTTTTAACTGTTGAAGACTTGCATTGGGATTGTTGGAAAGTATAGGTTCAAACAGTCCGTGTAGGATTATTTGTTTCTAAGAATCTTCCCTGAAATTATACCACGTTTTAAAACCAGATTTTTAAAAATGGACCCCTCCATGCATCTGTATAAGAAATACGTACCTGCTACACTTGTAAAAAGACAAGGGACTTGGCCTTCCTGAATCATACCCTCCAGGGATCTTTCTCTTTTAAAACACCGGATGTCATCCAAGGCTGAACATTGGTCTATAGAGATTTAAAAATAGTGATGTCTGGGTCCCAACCCAAGAGAGTCTGGTTTAATTGGTCTGGAGTGTGACCTGGGCATGGGTTCTTTTTAAGCACTCCACAGATGATAATAATGTACAGTTAAGGTTAAGAACTCCTTTTTCAAAAATAGCTCCCCAGGTGGTTTTTATGCATATGAAATTTGAGAACCACTTCTTTTAACTAATTCCTAAGCTGCCTTTCCTGTACCAGGTGACCTTGTCAAATCTGCTCAATCAGGGCTCTGCTTTACAAATGCCAAGTGACTTCTGAGATTTAAATGGCAATGCTGGAATCCTGATTTAGTCAAATGCATTTCCCTACGTTTAGAGTCTGACTTGAGTATATCATTTACTGAACCATATTCTAGCTAATAATTGCTAATGTACCACACTACAAGCTTTTAGCAGCTCTCTTGCTGTCTTTAACTGGCTCTCTTGGCCTGGATTCACTCATATCATATTATCTACTGGTTCCCTGACCCTGGAATTGTAGCCCACAACCTAGATTCCAGATAGCTTTAGCTCATTCCCGCCCCCCCCCCCCTGTTTTTTTTTTTTAATTGAATTTAGTGGGGTAACATTGGTTAACAAAAATCATATAGGTTTCAAGTATATAATTCTATAATACATCATCTGTATATTGTATTGTGTTCACCTCTCAAAGTCATGTCTCCTTCTATCATTATTTCTCCCACCCCTTCCCCTATTCTACCTTCACCCACCCCTCTCCCCCTCTGGTAACCACCATACTGCTGTCTGTGTCTATGAGGTATGAGGGTTTTTTGTTTGTTTGTTGCTTAATCACTTCACCTTCTCATCTAGCCCCGAAATCCCTCCTCCCATCAGTCTGTTCTTTTTATTATGAGCCTGGGGTAAGGGAGCTATTATCAAAAGAAAAGAAAGGGTTATTTTTAGACATTTTTAGGCCAGGACATTTTTTGGGGAAAGAAAATACTAAAGATATACCTTTAAAAATGATGTCAATAGCCTCTTCTTTCTAATGGGGAGGGGGTAAGTGGAGGGAGCCCAAGTGACAAATTACCTCATTGGTGTTGACCAGAAAATCCCAGACTGGTTGATTAAGATTACATTTTTGGGAAAGGCTGAAACAGCAGTTAGATTAGGTCTTAAATGTAGATTTGGCTTTAGCATAAGTGACGTGATTTGGACATGTGGTATTCTGTGTAACACATTCTCTTTCATTTTCATTATATTAACTGATTTTCCAGTAATGAATCCAAGCATACCCATACTTACATAGTGTATTACAATCATGCATCACATAATGACAGGGATATATACTGAGGAATGTGTTACATAATTGTGTCATTGTTTGAACTTCATAGAATATACTTACACAAACCTTGGTCATATAGCTTTTTTCACACCTTCACACAAACCTAGGTTGTGTAGCTTACTTCACACCTGTGGTATTCTGTGTAACACATTCTCTTTCATTTTCATTACATTGACTGATTTTCCAGTAATGAATCCAAGCATACAATAACCCATACTTATATAGTGAATTACAGTCATGCATCACTTAATGACAGGGGTATGTTCTGAGAAATGTGTTACATAATTTTGTCATTGTTTGAACATCATAGAATATACTTACACAAACCTAGGTCGTATAGCTTACTTCATACCTTGGCCTCTGCTTCTCCATATTGATCATTCTCCCTGATTCATTTTAAGCCTTCTCCTCCTTATAATTCCTGGGCCTCTTTATTTTTATAAAATTTCAGATGATTTTTTAAAGGGGAAGAGGAATGAGAGAAATAAAAGTATATTGCTTCTACACCACAAACCTGGGAAGCATGTTACTGAACTTAATATCATAGGTAATGGTAACACAATGGTAAATATTAGTGTATCTAAACATATGTAAACATAGAAAAGGCACAGTAATAATGTTAGTGTAAAAGATTAAAAATGGCATACTGGTGGACATTGAAATTGGGTCTCTAAAGAACTGTTGGTCCAGAAAGAAACTCACTACAGACTGATTCATTTGCCTGTCAGCATAACTATTATTGCTTGTCTCACATTCAGTTCTTATAAGTATATCTCTAGTGACACATGATCTCGCTCATCTAGGGGAAATGATGAACAACATAGACTGATGAACAAGAACAGAACCAGAAACAAGGAGGCATCGATCGGACTATCGGGCCTCAGAGGGAGGATAGGGGAGGTTGCGGGGAGAGGGGAGAGATCAACCAAAGGACTTGTGTGCATGCATATGAGCCTATCCAACGGTTAAGTTCAACAGGGGGTTGGGGCATCCGTGGGGAGGGGTGTGGGATGGGAATGGGGGGATGAGGACAAATATGTGACACCTTAATCAATAAAGAAATTTAAAAATAAATAAATAAATAAATAAATAAATAAATAAATAAATAAATATGGCATACCTGTGTAGGACACTTACCAAGAGTGGCGCTTTCAGAACTGGAAATTTCTTTGGGTGAGTCAGTGAGTAAGTGATGAGTGAATGTGAAGCCTAGGGCATTAGTGTACACTACTTTATAAATATTGTACACTTGGGCTACATTACATTTCTGAAAGTATAGTTTTACTTCAATAATAAATTAACTTATGCTTATTATACCATTTTTAACTTTTATACTTTGTAAACTTTAACATTTTTTTAAAACATTTTCACTCCTTTGTGATAACACTTAGCCTAAAACACAAACACATTATAACAGTGTATAGGAATTTTTCAGGCCCATTATAATCTATGTAACCACCAGTGTACATGTGCTTCATTGTTGCTAGAAATGTTGCTATGTGACATTTGTCTGGATTCTATTTATCTATAATATCATTCAAAGTTAATATTTTGCCCCAAAAATTTATAGTTATACTAGTGCCCTGGTGCAAGGATATCAATTAGAAGGTGGCCAGTGGGGTGGGACTGGGCGATATGGGCCAGACATGACCTGGAGCCAACTTCCACAGTCCCTCCCCAGCTGGCCACACCTGGGGCAGCACCACGGCTCAAAGGGCATCTGTGGAGTGAGCAGGGTCCCTCTGGCTGGTAGGGTTCTTCTGCCTGACCTGCAGGGATTGAGCCAAAAATGGCTCTCTAACAACCCTCGAGAGGTCCCTGATTGCAAGACGGCAGTTCTTGGGTGATGCACCCTGGAATCAGGCTCCCTCCTCTCTGGTTCTGGGGTGCGTCATCTGAGAACCACCACTGCCAAGTCATCACAGCTCGGCATTTCCTGCATTGAGCATCTGCCCCCTGGTGGTCATTGTGCATCATAGCTACTGGTCAGATAGTTGGACAATCACTTAGCCTTTTATATATATAGATTTATGAGAAGTAGTCTATTTTCCTTTCTTCTACTGCCATTTTTGCAGTATTTTCTGATTTGATCTCATTTGATAACATTTTTTCATGATGACTACCAAGAATGATTGCTTTCCTGGGTTCAGCATTTTCTGACCCAACTTTTTTGTACTTCTGCCTGACTTTCAAGGCTCTATATCAGTGCCCATAGACAATGGCTAAGTCCTTCCGAGGCATTGCTGCTCCCGGGCACTGTTGCCTGCTTCTGCCTCTCCATATTGATCATCCTCCCTGGTTCATTTTAAGCCTTCTCCTCCATATAATTCCTGGGCCTCTTTATTTTTATAAAATTTCAGATGATTATTTTTTAAGAAGAGGAGAAATAAAAGCAATAATAATAATAATAATAATAATTACTTAAAATAAACAATAATCATTTAAACAGTGTGAAACATTAAACTGAAATTATTCAGTAGTGAAACATTAAAACAAGATTTTAAAATTTTTAAATTCATAGTATACACTAAGAAAATTATAAAAGTATTAGAATGGATTATTTTGTTAATATTCTTGATGTATATCTGTATATGTATAACTACAATGGAAGAGAATACCAAAATTGAGAACATGTGTGAATGTCATAAAAATTTCCCCTCTTATTAGACTTGGTCATTGATTATACAATTATCTTATTTTTCAGGCATATAAAACCAATTTCTCTTTGTGTTATCTTGTATTATCCTACAATACATATATATGTACACATCTAAATACATTCTTGCTATAATAATCCTATATAATACAAGGGTAATATGCAAATTGACTGAAGGGCAGAATGACCGGTTGCTATGATGTGCACTGACCACCAGGAGGCAGAAGCTCAATGCAGGAGTTGCCCCCAGCCTGCAGATCCCAATCAACCGAATGGGGGCCTGCCAGCCAACTTCTTGGTCCCTTCCCCCGGCCCACAGACTCTGATCACCTGATGGGGAACAGGAAACTGGGGATGGGTGGCAGCAGACGCGGATGGCACCAGGCCAAGACCCCCGCCAGTCGCCCCACACACAGAGGGTGACCCGCAGCAGGAGAGCGGGGTCGGCACATGGGCAGGAACAGCCAACCTCTTGGTTCTCCCCACCCCCCCAACTGGCAAGTTCCGATCACCCGATGGTGAATGGGGAGCTGGGGGTGGGTGGCGGTGGGGGTGCAGGGCCGGCTGCTTGCTGCTGGGGAAGATGGCCCTGATCGCAGGCCAGGCCTAGGGACCATATCCATGCACGAATTTTGTGCGCCGGGCCTCTAGTTAAACTATATGTTTCCTTACAATCACTTTCCATCCTTTTGCCACTTTCTTTTACTTCTGGATGAAATTGTACCTCATAATTGTTTAAAGAGCAGTCATCCTGCAGTGTGTTTCCTTTGGGGATAAATTCTAATGTCCTGGAGTGTGCTAAAAGGTACAGATTGATTATAACCTCTATGTACTACTTGGATCAGTAAGTGATAAATAGCCATCCTTTGGTCCCCACACAGCTGCATTGCTGGCTGCTGCATATTTACCCTGGAGGGCACTGCTGAGCCTAACATTATTTACAACTGCTGAAAAGTTAGGCACCTCATTTCAGGGAAGATAGGAACCTTTTAAAAAGTTTATAACACATACGTATCATATTTCCATCAGCAATTTTCTCTTTTGCCTTCACACTCTCTTTCTGAAAAGTCTGTCCTGGAAAACTGAGAGTTAAAGTGTAGATTTAAGTGTATGACTGCTTAGAAACCTTTAAATTGCAGCCCATTTATTACCTGCTAAATAAGTCTAAATCATGCTTACCTGTGCCATTCACTTACCTCTTATACTTTTGTAAACTACATCTGGCCATGTAACTGCTCTGCTCCACCTTCCAGTTGCATATTCAAAATCCATTAAGAGCTCCCTTAATTGGAGGAATGAAGTTTGCTGGCCATTAGGAATGTTGTCATTAAAGGTATATTTGTAAATGCAAATCTTCAATCCTACTATATATCACAAATTTCCCTCTCATTTGTCTCAAATCTACATCACAAAATTTAGAAGTTGGTGTTCAATTTGCTATATCCAGTAGTATTAAATCTTTCATTTCTAATTGGAAATGTCTGTGGATAATAAATAAAATAATTATAAAATTAGTCTATAAATGCCCTAAAAAGTATAAAAAGAATATGTATAAAATGAAAAATTATTGACAAACAGAGATGAAGATTAAAATTCAATCTAATGTACAGATTTCAGACAAATCAATTGTTAAGTCTTGTTGAGAAAGAGAGAAAAACAAGTATTTGGGATAGGTGAAGCTATATAAACATACACACACACACACACACACACACACACACACACACACACTTACACAATGTTTGGATAAGAAACAGCCAAAATAGTGAAATAACATCTGCAGTGCATTAATAAATTTTTACCCAATGTGTTCTTCTTTAGAGAATTATGAGCAGAGATCATAGTAATCTTTAAATAAATTTTATCTCAATAATTGGTAGACTTCTAAAGGGCTATTCCTTGCCCAGCCTGAATTGTCTTCTCCTTTTTCACTTTTTCACCTCTGCCTTCTTCATTTTTTCCCCAAGTTCATTAAAAACCTCTACCTAGTCCCTGCCTTGTATAAAAACCAATCTTGACAAAGAATTACAGTACGTGCCTGGCCAGTGTGGCTCAGTGGTTGAGTATTGACCCATGAACCAGGAAGTCATGGTTTGATTCCTGGTCAGGGCATATGCCTGGGTTGCAGGCTTGATCCCTAATAGCGTGCATGCAGGAGACAGCTGATAAATGATTCTCATCATTGATGTTTCTATCTCTCTCCCTCTCTCTTCCTCTCTCTGAAATCAATAAGTATATGAATCACAGCCTCTTTCTTACTGCATGGAACTCAGCTACCTATACAACTTATTCCTCAAGATGAGAGTAGATACTGGTGCATTATAAGTGATCAATAAATGCTTATTGAAAGAATAAATGGACAGATATATGAGTTGTTTTTCCAGCATCATTTTATATTTGAGTTTCCTTTGCTGCCAATTAGACTCGGAGTTCTCCAAAACCCTGGAACTGACTTCTGGTTTCCTATGTTGTTCCCAAATCAGAGTTTTGCATCTTGCCTATCTTTGCTTAGTCCTGAAACTCACAGTTAGACCCTTCAATATGACTTCTTGCTCTCTCAATACAAGGTAGCAATTGCAGAATCAACCCTCTTGTCTTCAATTTTCTACTTGCCCTTTTAGTTTTGCCATCAGACTAATCTGCAAAAGCATGAACAGTTTATCTCCAAGTTCTCTTCCAACCTGATAGTAAGGATATGCTTTTTATCCTGGTCCATATTTAACTTTCAAAGCTGATCTCAGGTCTTATTAACAAAACTCAGACCAAAGCAGAGTGGAAAAGACAAATTGCATCAGAGATTTTGAAACCATCAATATCCCATTTGAAGACTAAGTAGGTAAACACATAAATCTGTGCTTCTTTTTATTTAACTGACTAAGTAATTTTATTTCATAGAATCTATAGGGAGAAACTTCTGGGAAAGTTTGAAGTATTTTACATGAAATGAATGGAGGAGAGTTTGAGTGTCAGAGGCAATTAAATCATTATCCCATCAGGGACAGAAATTATAGCCCTGGCTTCCTTATTATAGTGGAAGTTAACCAGGCTATAAGTAAAATATCTGAATGGAAGTTACTAATAGTTGCTTGCTCAACTTTAATTTCATAATAGTTCATTTCCTAAGTGGCTGTTAAATGCTAAGTTTGTGTGCAGGTGCATGTGGAATATTGGGGTTTTGTGGTTATTTAAATGCAATTGGCAAATAGAAAATCATATAAGGAATGTCACAAAACCAACACAAACTTTAAAATTTGTGGAGAAATACATTTAAATTAAATGTATTAACTCCCTTTGAAATTGTCATTAAATATTTGTAAGTGCCGAGAACTTTTATGAAGTAGGAGACAGATGTGAAAAGCTATGAGAAGTGTATGGTTCTTTGTTACTTCCTTTTGTAGGAGGGTGTCCAGTGCTTTTTTTCTGTAATATTCAAGACCTTTGAGATGTTTTACTAAATCTCTCCTACAAAACACAGGCCAAGGTTCCCATCATGGCCATTTATTCAATAATCATTTATTTTACAGCTGGTCTGCCTGCTCCATTTTCAGTGTTATCATACTTGAGTAATTTTTCCTAAGGCAACAATCTGTCATTCACCAAAGACAACTCAACCCTCTCAGCTCTTTATAGGGAATAGCTGTAGCATTATAAAATGTAATTTGCAAAATGACATCCTAGGATCCTAAAGTTTTTCATTCACTTCACAAGATAAGTCACTTCTCTGAAAATTATTATGCTGTCATTGTATTGTGGCAAAGGGCCAAGGGCAGATCCTTTCAGCTAGTTGAGGTCACTTGGTATTCCAGCTGACATTTCCTGGTCATGGTGAGATTTATCCTAATGACCAAACATTTACCAACCCATCAAAAGCCTGTTTGTTTTTTTAAGAAAGTCTCTAATATGGGTGCCTTCCTCAAAAGGAAAATAAAGTTGAAGAGATTAAACAAACTAGAGTTGTAACTCTAAACTCTAGAAATAAAAATTAGACTAGAAACCACTCTGTCTATATTTGAGAGATCTTTATGATTCGCATTGTACCAGAAACAACATTCTGATTAAAGTATTGTAATATTGAAAAAAAGTCAACAAGACAACAACAACACACAAAAAAAAGTATAAGTGTAAGCCTTGGGAACAGAGAAAACATAAAGGAAGGAGGCTATTCTTGTGGAAGAGAAAAACTGGCAAGCTCTGGGGAAATGCCAACAGCTCATACTTGCAGAGCTTAGAGTACAGAATACTCTGATTAGTCTAGAAAAGTGATAGCTATGCCATTAATCAGATAGAACTTGGCAAGCTCTCCACTGATTAAAAGTCAATAGAGAGAAGGGGCATGATTATTAGAGGGTACATAGATGACAAGCCATCCTGGGTTACCTGGGACTGAGAAAATTTCCCCAGACATGAGTAATGGAGTGTTAAAAGTAGGACAATTGCAGGAAAATTGGGATAGTCCCAGGCAAGACAGGATAGTTTGTCACTCTGGAGTAGTTTGGAAGTCCAAAGTCTTAGCAATCAATACCCATATTTGGTAGAACTGGATGAGACAAAGAAAAGTCAGGTATGTTAGACTTAAAGATAGGAAGTTGGTGAGTTAGGTCATGGGATGGGCCAGATTCAGAGGTAGAAATGTAGATAAGAGAGTGAAAGGTCTAAGTTATTAATGAAAACTATTAGGGTAATTGAATAGATAAACATGTGCAGAGCTTTGCAAAGTAAACACCAGAGCATTTTATAACTAAGTGTTATGGGAATTCAAAAAGGGTAGAGAGTTGCCAATTGCAGTGACATGGAAGAGCAGGGAAGGCATTATTACTCAGGAATGTGAGTAATGAGTTAAGCTACCTTTCAGATGATTTGCACAGACAATGGTGAAGAGACAGGCTTTGCAATAAGGAATCACTGGAAACAGAGAGTTCTCGCAAAGGGCAATGAAGATTATACAGAAAAGAGAAGAAACAACAGCTTGAGAGAATGAGAGAAGGATGGAGAATGTTGGATAGTGAAAATGTTAGAATTCAAGGCAGTGTGGCAAAATAGGATGAGCTCAGGCTTTAGAGACAGACAGACCATGACCGATTTTGAGCCTCCGCTTACTGACAATATGGCCTAAAAAAAATACCTCAACCTTTTCAAGCTGCAGATCTCATCTATAAAACAAAACAATATTACCCATATTGAATTATTAAATCTGATACTAGATATAAAGTCCATATTAGAATGCCCAGTACTTGTCAATGATGACATTATGCTATAAATTAACGGAAGTTGGGAACTGATTGCAGATGGAAGTAAATAGCATACAAATGTGAAGAGTATCTTAAAAATTATATTTTAGAGTCATATAAGATTCCATGAAAGTTCATGATGTAACTATTGAGAGTCTCCTACAATTGTAAATAATTTACCTGGCTTCAAGTTCTGTCTTAGCCACATTCTAGTTCTATAGACTTGAAAATTCACCAAATTTTTCAGGTTATTATGTGTGGTACACAAATATATATGTGAATCTATTTTTTTATTTATTGGTTGATAGGCTTCAGAATGCTTATAGTCTTACTTTTATTTAGAACTCAATTTTGCCGAAACCGGTTTGGCTCAGTGGATAGAGCGTCGGCCTGTGGACTCAAGGGTCCCAGGTTCGATTCCAGTCAAGGGCATGTACCATGGTTGCGGGCACATCCCCAGTAGGGGGTGTGCACGAGGCAGCTGATCGATGTTTCTAACTCTCTATCCCTCTCTCTTCCTCTCTTTAAAAAATCAATAAAATATATTAAAAAAATAATAAAATAAACAATAGAACTCAATTTTAGTGTTGGGTATTCCCCAAAACATACACACACACACACACACACACACACACACACACACACACACACCAATTTCACTTTCTAAAGAAATTGTCAATTATTCCCAACAAAAAATAGGTGATAAGGTTATGATATACAGCCTAATTGGATGATACTGAATTAACATCTAGGAAATTCTCAGACAAGAATAATTGTACTGAGGAATGGGTATTCCCATGGGCAAGACCATGGGGCATGCAGGACCTGAGCAGAGGTGCATAATAAGATTTATTGGATGGGATTCTTGAACAGGAATCAGAACAGTTTTGTGCAATACTCCAACCTGTTCCATTAGCATACAAGTGCCTCCATCTGTAGTAAAAGCCCCTGGAGTAGTCTTTTCCTTTTCCAGGTTTACTAGCTGATTCTCCTTACTTCTTGGAGATCCTGATGATGGAGATTCACATGTTAAGGTATAAAGTGGGACTAAGAATTTTTCAGGAGCAGCCATTCGGCACCAAGTTGTAAAAATGTCTTAAATGATGGCACTTAAAAGACCTAATGATCCAGACCTAAATGGAAACTAAACCTAGACATAGTGCAGAACCATTCCCAAGAAATGTTGGCTTTGAAGGAAGTTCATTTTCCATGCCACATTGGTCCTCTCTGGAGATGATTTTTAAAAAGAGGAAAACTGAGGACATCCTGTGTGTCCCATGTAGCCCACAGTAAAAGATGAGAATACCAGTGCTCACATTGGAATTTACATTATTGTGAGAGAATATATATCCATATGGCTTGGGAATGCCCCTCAGCCAATAACTGTTAGAATGAAATTATAAGTGCACTAAGGGGCATCATTAACAATGATATTCTCTTAACCTAACAGTAATGCATTTCAGTTTATGGAACTTATATCAGCATTTACAGACCTTTGGGGAAAGAACTGAATGTGGGTTTGATCGTCATGGTTAGATATGTGAATGTCCCGGATGGTATAACTGTTTTTTGAAAGCACATTCCTTCTTTCAGTTTCAACAGGTGTTAGAAAATGGATTTGTATAGAATATTGGTGCCTTGGAGATACATATATATATATATATATATATATATATATATATATATATATATATATATAATTAAAGGTGTTTCTGTAAGAATTCCTTACTGATATGAGTATATTAAGGAAACCAAATTGTTGGTTGCAAGCATAAAATCAATTGTGCATTGTTAGAGAAAGTTAAATCCACAAAAACAATTGTGAAGAAATTCACAGGACTGCAAGCACGTATTGGCTAGAACAGCTCAAGATAACACATTTTTATGAGAGGTAGATGGGATTCAATTATTTCCTGGCAAGTAACATTCCCTTCCCTCCTTCTGAGTAAGAAACAGTTGCCTTAGCAACACAGGTACCCAGATGACTCATCATGCATATTGTTTTGTCTTTTCCTCTGCTTTGAGCAGCTCTCTAATATGTGAGGCTGAAGAAAGGAGAGAGACTTTAAAACATACTTTGGGAATATGCATCAAAAAAATACACCACCTAGGAAAGAAGAGGTCTTGACACATTTTTATCCCCAACAACGTGCATTTAGGAGAGGTGTCATGCAGTGCGATGCGTGTGTCTTGCTTCATTCCCTATACATTCTCCAATACAGGTGTCCCCCACTATATGTAAGTAGGTTGTTCCTATAAAACCCTTTGCAAGCCAAAACGGTATAAAATGAAGAGGTATTTACCATTAATTTGTAAGGGACGGGGACTCGAGCTTTACCAAACCCCCAAAATAACCTATCAAAACATACCAAATACACGTAATTATGTCCAGTGTTGTGCTGTTTAACGCTTTTCTGGTACCTGAGGACACATCTTGCTAACAGATGCACAGGGTAAATCGACCTAAAGCCCAGATGCTCACAGACAGAGTTCAAAGCTCTGGGCTTGATGCTGAGATGCTACGTGTGGTCCCCTGGAGGGAGCTTGGTGTCAACACAGGCTACGCCATCGAGTGCTGTCTCTGTGATGCTCACAGCAAACAAGCACTGAATGCTAATTTTGGTTTTTTACCTTTTTAAATAAAATCAAAAATGTATTTCTGCTAGCCGAAGCAGATACTAATGTAGGCCTTTTACAAAGTTGCTGGATGCAAACTGTTGAAAATGGGGGAAGAAGGGAGCACCTGCACTTAATTTAACTGGCTCCTCTGTGACCGTTCCCACGCACCATGTCTACTCTACTAAATCGCTAGTGCCCCTGACGTTTTGTAACAATTCATATATGGCTCATTCTTTGGGCTGCCTTGTCCCGTGATTACTGGTTTTTGTCTGATAAAATGAATACTTAGAGCTATGATAGAAGTAAGTACGGTGTGCGATATGAGCCAGTAGACTCAAACTTGCTCAGTATCCTGGTACATAAAAAAACAGCCATCTGAGCCCAGCCAGCGTGGTTCAGCGGTTGAGTGTCGACCCACAAACCAAGACTTCGCTGGTTTGATTCCTGGTCAGGGCATATGCGCGGGTTGCAGGCTCAATACCCAGTATGGGGCGTGCAGGAGGCAGCTGATCGGTGATTCTCTTTCGTCGTTGATGTTTCTATCTCTCTCTCTCCCTTTCCCTTCTTCTCTGAAATCCATAAAAAATATATTAAGAAACAAAAAGGAAGTTATCTGAAGAGGAAGCAAGCCATTACTATAAGTGAGCATTGCTCATTTCCATAAGCAAAAGATGATCATTCTTATAATTTTCCTTGCTAGCTGACAGAGATTATATCTGAAGTGTAGGCACATATGTCTAAATAATTTCAGCAGAGGTAATTGTTAGAAAAAAGATTCTGGGGCTTGCATTTTACCTATACTTGCTACATGCATCGACTGAATTAACTGGCTAATTAACTGCCTGCACACACATTATACAGAACCTACACTTAACGAAGACATGAGGTCACTGTGTGCTGTTTTTAGCACAGCTCTATGTCCCTTTCAGTGATTAAATCTTCCCCACCAGCTGCTGTAGTACTTTTCGGGGGTTTTGATTATGGCAATTTCTTGTGCATTTTCCCATTAGCAGCACTTGTGCTAACCGTGTTCCTCCCTCCCTGTCCTGTGGCTACATCAGACCCAGAGAGCAGTGTATCTTCACCATGGTGGTGTGCTGTTTGCTGGTCATCCTACCTCCTACATTGGCCTTTTCCATTTAATGAATGTCTCACGGCCCAACTGTGTAGGTGCTATGGGGAGCTGGTGGACAAAGGCACTTTGGTGCACACCATGTCATAGAGAGTAAATGACTTCCGTGGCACTGAGCTCTTTGTTCTCTGCAGCTGTCCTGGAATTATTTAAGACCAGTTCTTCTTAAGGAGAGTGGAAATGTGCATGTTTCTGTCTTTTTCTCCCTAGAAAGGATGGCTCCTCGCACTTGAACCTTGTGATGTGTTTCTCTTCCCTGGAAACTGCACCACTATTCGGGGGAGTATGACTAGGATGCATTGCAAATGCACTCGATTAGAAGAGAAGGAGGCAATGAAGCATTTGAAATGCTTTCCTTTTCCTCACTAGTAAATCTAACCGCATGGTTCCCGTCAGACAAGCTCACAGTGATCTGGACTTCATATCTTTGCAATTCACAACCTGTGCGATGTATAAATCTTCCATGAATCTGTTCCAGTGATATCCATAGAGAAACACAAACATGTTGCATACATCAGCATATGAAACAGCAACTTTAGTGGAAACCAATTTTTCAGTTCAAAAAAAGTGGGAGGTGGGGGCATGCTACTGAGCGCCTGATGACACTCCATCTGAATGCCTGAGATTTAACTCCTTGTTCAATTTGTCAAACTCTTTCACCGGCACTCATTTTTGGCATAAATTTTTTTCACACAATTATTTTTAGGTTCTCTTCTATGAGATTCTCTTCTATGTTAGAGGTGTCTTTATGCTTTTTCCCTCTGCTTCCTGCAAAATGTGAATCATAGATCAATGAAGATATAAAGTAACTCAACACAAGCTACTTGTCCTTCCTACTCTCCACCTTCCCACAGGAATGTGCTTGTACACCAAATAGTACGTCACTGTGTCACTCACCAATAGGTAATGATGTTATAAGTTTAGTGTTATACCCACCCCATCCCTCCCTTAATGCCCCCAAGCATGGAGCAGGTGCTAAGAGGAGAAGTTAGGAGAAGTCCTGTAACAGCTGATATTGGGAAATATCTGGACAAAACGTTGAATGTTGTTGCTGGAAAATCAGCTCCTCCTCATCTTTTTTGAACTCATTTTGTTGATGGAATAAGAAAGAGTTGTTTGTGGATATCTTCAATAGCTCTCTATCACTTGCTAAATAAATGTCTAAGTTATAGTTTCCTTATCTTTAAAGAAGGAATAATAAAAGCTCTTACCTCAAAGAGATGTCACTAGGATAAAATGGGGGTATTGTAACAACATGAAGTATTTTAAAAACACATTGACTCACTCATGATAAATGCTCAAATTCAATTTGCTATTGCTAATATTATTATTATTACCCATTGAAATAACAGGAAAAGCAGACTGTCGACTCAGACATTTAGACAGGTATCAGTATCTTGCTAGAATTAAAGAAGTTGCTTTCCTTTCAGTTTATTTTATGGTTTCCTACTCTTAAAGCAGGTTTTCTGTTTGTGGATGTACTACATTGTTTTCTTTCTGAATGAATTTATTCAAGGATAAAAGTGAGTCAATGTAAATAAAACATTAAATAAATTATATTTCAGTTTAGTAACTGATATAACAACATCTCTCAAGTAAATGATTTACATTTGGACTATGTAATAAATGATGTACATGTTATCTCTTATCTTCTTATTGTCACATCCCTCTTCCTCTACCCAGTGCTACCGCCTTACCTTTATCAATCATGCTGTTCTCCTGCCAAAAACACTCTCACAGTTTCCTTCACAGATGGGGTCATTTTCTCCAGGAATCCATCCCTAATTAGCCTGACTTGTAATTATCTTCATTAAAATATTTTTTTCTTTTTAAAATATATTTTTTCAATTACAGTTAACATACAACAGTATATTAATTTTAGGTGTACAATATAGTGATTAAAATTTTATATACTTTACAAAGTGATCACCCCAATAAGTTTATTACTCCTAGGGCATCATACACCACATTATTGACTATATTTCCTACACTGTAAAAAAGAATGAAACCTTGCCATTTGCAATAACATGGATGGAGAGGCTAGAGGCTATTATGTAAGTGAAAATAGTCAGACAGACAAAGACAAATAGCATATGATTTCACTTATATGTGGACTCTAAAAATAAATAAATGAATAAACAAAAGAGAAACATACTCATAGATACAAAGAACAAATTGATGGTCATCAGAAAGAGGGTGTTTGAGGGAAGGGTGAAACATGTGAAAGGGATTGATCAGTATAAACTGCCAGTAATAGTAATAGTCATGGATGTAAAACAATTCTTTTAAAAGGGCTTTGTGGTCAAATGATAATCCTGACTCTGCCTCTTGCTAGATGTATGACTACGGGGAAATACTTCACAGTTTCCTCATCTATAGTTTAAAAAGCACAAAAATTATCACTAGTTGTATGTTAGTGTAAGAATCAAATGGGACAAAATATGTGAGACATTTAGATTAGCTACTCAAACTGAATAAAAGTTAATTGGTATGATGGCTACACTGTATCTTAGAACTGCATTTATTTTATTTCTTACCTTCCCTTCCTTCATCTTCTTTTTGCAACTATTCTCTGAGCAGCTTCTTGTCTCAGGTGCTTTTATACTGTAAGTACCGTGTTTGCAATATAGAAGTAGGACAGGGTCACTACTTTCTCCATAAACTCTCCGACCAAAACTATATTTATTCATTTAATGGTTGTTTATTGAAGCTCAATAGCTTTTTGTGTTTGATTACAATAGAAGCCATTGAAACTAAGACCGCATATATTATATTTAAATGTTAAGTTCAAATATATATGGAGGGAAGGAGATATAAATATGCTGAATACTGTGGCTAATAAGAATTACTGTTATTGAACCTAAATTCAATTGTGCCATCTTGGCAGCCTGGGCATGATGGGACTTCTGATAGATTGGGAATCTGATGAATATCTTCAAAGATTAGCTACATGTGACTACTTGGTTGAGAAGGACAAAAGTTGCCTTCAACAAGTGGGATCAGAGATAGTAGATCTATAAATCTATGTCCCTAAGTGTTTTTTGTTTGGGGATATCTGTCAGCATGGTAGAATTTAATTAAATATAACTAAGTTAGGCTACATGTTTTGCAAAACATCTGTCCAGTTTGCCATTGTTTTTGAGGTTTTTTTTATAACACATTCAACCATAAATTGCAATTTGATATATTGCCCAAGTGATCAAACTGAATGCATAATGCAATATTTGGGACTGAAGAATAATTTTTGGATAGCTAGTGTATCAGCAAACCAATTCTGTCCATTTGTTTATTATTTTACAGCTTACAAAGTGCTTTGGAATATATTACGATGTTTAGAAACACAGCTGAAATATATTAGGAAGAGAAGAGCTCTGGGCTTGAAGTTAGATAATTTGCATTCACTCTGTGCACCACAGTCCTATTGCCATAACTTCCTCTTACCGAGTCATTCCCACAGAATGATTCTACAGCTAGGCATCTCCAAGTTAGGCACAATTTTGTTTTAATTATTTTATAATTTTTTAAAGTTTCCAACAGGGAATGCTGGGATGGACTATAATAAAGAATGAAAACAAGTTATTAACCAAGCATAAAAGGTAAAAATTATGTCTTATTTCCATTAATTTCTTTTCAGGTCAATATAAAACTGACTTCAGGTGGTGGTATGATATCTCTTCATGTGTTCTCTGTGTGTGTGTGTGTGTGTGTGTGTGTGTGTGTGTGTGTGTGTGTGTTAATCCTCATCAATGATATTTTTCCATGGATTTTTTTAGAGAGATTGGAAGGGAGAAGGGGAGACAGAGAAAGAGAAACATCAAGGTGAGAGAAACACATCGAGAGCCTGCAATGGATTGGTAGGGGCCCTTGACCAGAATCGAACCCAGGACCCTTCAGTCTGCAGGCCTATGCTCTCTCCATTGAGCCAAACCAGTTGGGGATTTATCTCCCTTCTTGAAACTAACCCTCTGCACTGGTTGCTCCATCTACTGGCAGGTGGGAAGATACATACAGCTTGGTGTCCACTGTTAAAAACAATCTATCAACGCTTGTCTTTTGATAATCTTGGTCACTTTTTAAATATAAATTTATGGTCTTATCTAACTAATTTTTTCTGTCTTGTTTTGCTGTATCACCAGATATAACTTCTTCTCTTCCTCCAGTGAGGTAGAGGGGGAAACCCAGATGATAATAAGGGGAGAGATGTATATATGCCCCCGTATGCATGGGAGATCTTGGAGGGACAACCAGTGTTATTTCAATGCTAATGTTTTGTTTTTAATTTTTGTTATCTTAGTTTATAAGAAGAATAATGTGCTATAAATCTTATCTTCTTTTTAATTTAAATTTTCAGTACCTTTTAAAAAGATGTATCATGATGTTCTATGTCTGTAAACCTCATTTATTACTTTTTAAAATTTTTCATTAGTTTCTATTTTATTAAACTTGTTGAGGTGACATTGGTTGATAAAATTATATAGGTTGCAAGTGTACAATTCTATGCCAACTCACCTGTGTGCCCCACCTCATTTCTTTTTAATGCTCTACAAAATCCCATTCCTTATATTCCTGAATCTTGGTTTCTATTTCACACCTGATCCACATCTAGATTTCCTGCAATGTCTTTCAATATTAAGTCCAATATCCTTCCCTTTTGGGTTATATAAAAGTTTCTCCTGGAAACACATCCACGATTGGGACTGCTTTGTAATAGGGTATAGGTCATCCTCATATTACAAAGTGTTATCAGCTATTGCTACATTAAGCGGTACATAGATATGTCCCTTGCCCCAAATTCTTGCCAACAATTGATTCTATTAAATGATTGAATATTTGTTTCTAGTGGGTATGTAGTAGTATCTCATAATCATTTTAACACAGATTTATCTGGTGACAAATGACGTTGAGCATTTTATATTTCTCATGCCCAGTGCTATTTTAAGACTATTTTTTAGAGCAGTTTTTGTTTTACAACAAGATTGAGGTGAATATACAGAGATTTGTTAAGTAACCCTTGTCCCCACACATATATAGCCACCCCTATTATTAATAATCATCACCAGAGTGGTACATGTTTTACCATGGATGAAACTGCACTGATAAATCAGCCAGAGTTCATAGTTTAAACTAGTGGTTCTCAACCTTTCTGACGACGTGACCCTTTAATACAGTTCCTCATGTTGTGGTGACCCCCAACCATAAAATTATTTTTGTTGCTACTTCATAACTGTAATTTTGCTACTGTTATGAATCGTAATGTAAATATCTGTGTTTTCTGATGGTCTTAGGTGACCCTGCTAGTGGTTCTCAACCTGTCGCGACCCACAGGTTGAGAACCGCTGCTGTAGAGCCTAAGACCATTGGAAAACACAGATATTTACATCACGATTCATAACAGTAGCAAAATTACAGTTATGAAGTAGCAACGAAAATAATTTTATGGTTGGGGGTCACCACAACATAAGGAACTGTATTAAAGGATCGCGTCATTAGAAAGGTTGAGAACCACTGGTTTAAACTATGGTTTATTTTTTGTTTTGTACAATCTATGGATTTGGAAAAATGTACAATCACATATACCCATCATTATAATATCATACAGAGTATTTTCACTGCCCTAGAAATCCTCTGTCTTCTGCCAGTTCATCTCTCCCTCCCTTCCCCCACCCTGGCAACCACTGATCTTTTCATTGTCTCTATAGTTTTGCTTTTTCAAGAATGTCATATTGAAATCAAACAGTTTGTAACCTTTTCAGATTGGCTTCTTTCACTTGGCAATATGCAATAGAGATTCATCCATGCCTTCTCATGGCTTGATACCTCATTTCTTTTTAGTGCCGAGTAAGGCTGCACTGTCTGAATGGACCACAGCTTATTTATTCATCACCCAATGAGGGATATGTTAGCTGCTTCCAAGTTTTGACAATTATAAATAAATCTGTATTTTACATTTTGGTGCATGATTGATTTTTATTTTATTGTAAAATCTAGATATTAATTTCTTATTGGTTTTAGACATTGCAAAATGTGTTCTATCCTGTCAATAATTCTATAATTTTGTTTGTCATTTGTTAAAAAGAAATATTAATTTTTCATGAGTCTTTATGTGGGCATTTTTAACAAAATGTTAAATGATATTTTCAAAGTTAGTTTGGCAAAAAACATTAAAAACATGATTCATATTCTGAATTCAGGTATACAGTAATATTTTAAATACAAAGTACATAAAATTAAGGTACTACTTTAAAGAAGTGAACATATTAGATTGTCTGTTTGATGGCTGATTGTTTGATTTGTTATTTGTCCATCCATTGTATAATTAATTGTATTATTTTTCTATTGGTCTAGTGATTGTTATAGTTTCTAATTCTTCATTAACTATGCTATGAATAATCCATAAAATAAAATTCTTAGAATAATTTACAAAATAAAGAGCTAACATTTAATTTGTTACATAAAAACAGATATGTAAAATTATGACAGGACATATGAGACAATAATCTAAACCAAAACAAAGTCATCTATTTCTAAAAAAAGTTTTTTCCCCATATAAAATGTAGCTAATTAAATTATTTTTAGAAGGCAGAAAAGCATTGAAAGGTTTTAAGTTTTATCCCTTAAATTTTCTTTCCAGTGGCCAATAACCAAATTTATCCCTTCGGACATTCTGATCACATGTTGTTTTTTTCCAATTCAATAATCTTCAAAGTCCTGGATAAAATTGTAAAAGTCTTCTTTGCCTGTGATATTTCCTCCTAGGCAGAAATTCTGAAGAAAATCACACACATATTCATCTCAAGAACCAATAGGCTCTTATTCACATGATGCCAAAATAATAGTGTAACTCTATTCATCCTTGGGATGCTTGCACACTCCTTCCCTAACACACTTATGCACACTCACATACACACTCACAGAGAAAATATTTTCTTCATGTCTAACATATAACTAACTACCAAGGACCCAAAACTAATTTCTGGGCCAGAGCTACTTATCTAACTACAAAATTGTAGGGGTTCTTTAGCAATCAGTATAGACTATTAGTCCAGATCTCTTGTGTAGAAAGGTTTGAATCATGTGAAATTCTCACTATAGGATCTGTTATTCATTCTCAAATATTGTTGCTTCTGAAAAGCTTTGTATCTACTGAATCACTCGTTGCCTTTGGCTCTGTGGCAACTCGCCACTTCATGGGATTGTGTTTCCAGGAAATCTAGTCTCAGGGCAGTGATGTTGAAACTCTTAATTGATGTGAAATACTTTTGAGTCTTCTTTATCTAATTCTATATTCCAGTGTTAACTATTCACAATATACTTTTGCTTAATGGGAAAAGATCATTTTGAAAGTGACAAGAGGACAAATTGAGACAAGGAAACATGAAGGTGAACTTGGGGAAGAGTGTTTGAGTAAGGTAGCTCTTAAATACTTAAAAAGTAAAATACAGCTTTTAGAATGTCAGAAGTTAATGGGAATATCAAGGTCCAACTAAGAAAAACTCTTAGAAAACAAAGCACAACTTTGTTATCTATAGAACCCAATACATGGAAAAGAACTTGAAGGGATAAGACTATAGCACCTAGACATTTGGCTGGGCATAGAGGACAGCTTCTGCACAGTAATGGGTTATGAAGGAGTTATGAAGGAAATGAGCAAAAGAACCTGGATTTCTAGAAGACATAGGCATGAAAGACCAGGTGGTAAGATTTAGCCTTATCATGGGATACTCAGGAGGGACCTCCAGAAGACATTCTTAAAGTGCTCTATGCAGCTGGCAAGCAGGACTTTCTAATCAAATACTATCCCAGGGTGGGCTAATTATAACCTCTGGTTTCTGGAGTGGAAGATTAGTCTGCAGGTGCCTGTGCACTCATCAGACAGTAGCAAGATGGATCTAAGCCAAAGATAGAATTAATGCTCTCTGTGCTATTTTACACACACGTTTTTACACAATCCTTACAAACCAATTTTCTTTACATGTCTATTAGTATAAAGCATAGTTTTGCTCTGTGTAATGAGATTAACTGCAGCTTTACTTGATCTACTCATTTGTAGCTTTTGCAATCAACTTCATATATTTTCATATGCAAGAAAACAAGCTTTGCCAGTAAGCCTCCCAATGTGTTTACCAGGTCCATGAACTGAAAACATGCAAGTTTTGTTGACCAAATCTGCTTCCCTTCCTTTGGCCCAGGTATGGTCAAACTATTCAGTGGCCAAGAATCATTAGATTTTTATTTAGTAGCAAAAGCATTGTAACATAGATGTCATCATTTATTTTTCTCAAGGCTATAAAAAAAGTTGCAATGAGCATTCTTTCTGATTTTTTAAGCATTGTCTAAATTAGCATTTATTCAAAACAAGTTATGCTGAAGAGTCTAGAGTCTTTAATTTTTCAGGACATATCTATAATAATAAAATCATAATATGCTAATTAGACTGGACAACCGAATGACCTTCCAACGTGGCAGAGGCCAAGGCAGAGACGGTCAGGGGCAATCAGACAGGCAGGCGAGCACTTAGGGGTGATCAGGCAGGCAGGTGAGTGGTTAGGGGCAATCAGGCAGGCAGGCAGGTGAGCAGTTTGGAGCCAGACTTTCCAGATTGGGAGAGGGATGTCTGACTGCAGGTTTAGGCATGCCCAATCCTACAGGATCAGGCATAAACTGGCAGTGGGACATCCCCCAAAGGGTTCCAGATTGCGAGAGGGTGCAGACCAGGCTGAGGGACCCTCCTCCCCCCAGCCTCTAGTTAATCAATATAACACATTTGGGGAGAAACATTTTGAGATTGAAATTTCAGTTTGGTAATATGAAAGGTTAGAAATAGGCAATAAGAAAAAACGGAATAGCCTGGCTAGTATGGCTCAGTGGTTGAGGGTTGATCTATGAATCAGGAGGTCACAGTTTGATTTCCGGTCAAGGTACATGCCTGGGTTGCGGGCTCGATCTCCAATAGGGGAAGTGCAGGAAGCAGATGATCAATGATTCTCTCTCATCATTGATGTTTCTATGCCTCTCTCCCTCTACCTTCCTCTCTGAAATTAAAAAAAAAGTCTATATTTAAAAAGAAAAGACAAAACATGAAAACAGCATGGATAGAACTTATTTTGCAAAAAAAATATATATAAATGGCTTTTGTTGACTCCCTTGCTGGCATGACTGTAACTCCAAAATGTAATCATTTAGAAGCATAATTTTGTTGGTCTGTCACTGTTTGTTCCTAAACTGCATAAGTCCAGTGCATGGAGCAAATGGACCTGAAAAGGACATTTTGAAAGACAGTCCAAATATTCTTCTTTGCAGTTGTTATCGATAGTTCTGTAGCCAAGAGATGTCTTGAAGAGCAGGCATCTTGGTGGTTCTCGTGTCTACTAATGATGCTCTACTCCCTTCACCCTGAATTAATAATTTACAGTCACTTTGGCATCTCTTTCTCGCTCCTTTCTCCACATGTCGGCAAGGTATGTTTTCCTTGTTGTTGTTGTTGTTGGTTGTTCTCCTACAATATCCTTCATTTATATGTCTCTCTTTATCTTCACACTAGTTAATAAACATGATAATAATGCAATCACATTAATAATTAACAACCATTAAGCACTTGGTAAGTTCCTGGCACCTTGTTAAATAACTTACATGCCTTATCTCAATGAGTCATCACAGTAACATTGGTATCCTCCCTATTTTACCAGTAAGGAAAATGAGGCTCTAAATAGTTAAACAAGTTATTCAAAAATCACATAGAAAGGAGGTTAGGATCTAAATCAAAAGCCTGAGCTTTGGAGTACTGCCTCACACCTCCTCGCTCTGGGTCATACCTTCTGCAGACACTTTAGTGTAAATTTCCCTCAACACTACCACCTGACTTCATCTTCCTAACATGCACCTCTAATCCTACCAGTGTCCTTCTCAATGATTATTTCCCACTTACTGAAGGGAGCAGAGTAGTGATTTGGACAGTGGGCTCTGACAGCTGACTCTCTGAGTTTGAAACTTGGTTCAAGTACATCAAATCCTCTTGTGTCCTCCTTGTTGGATTTTAGGCTCTTTAAGAGTAAGACTGAGTCCTATTGATCCATATATCTGTGATAAGTACTTGGTTCATAGTCTCACACATACTAGTCACTCCACAAACATTTATGGGAATCATCTAAAATAAATAGAGATGACATTTCTTTACAAAGATAATTTTTATTATCTTTTATTAAAGAGGCTAATCTTACCACTTTTTAAAAAAATGTATTATGAGATAGAATCAGGCTCTTTGTTATTTGGTGTAAGAGAATATAAATAATGAATATTCAACAATGCAGTATAATGATGACAAGGACATAAAGTACAGTCCATTTCTAGTTTTGTTGTGGAAAAATAGTTTATTGGATAAGTTAGTAAGTTCCTGTGTCCTAACCAACATCATTCTAGCAGGATATTTTCCATTTGACTGTCCTATCTTTTAGCAACCACCCCATAGTAGTCTATGTCCCATTATACCCATTCAGTCTAATTTATACTTCTAGGAAATTCTAAAATCTACTTTAGCTCTTACAGAACACCTTTTAACTATTTTGGGGTTCTGGTAGTAAAGGAGAACTTTTCTTCTTCTGGCACCCCAATAAAACTAGAAATTATACTTAAAAGCCAGGAACTATGGATATAGCCCTGC
Source organism: Eptesicus fuscus (assembly GCF_027574615.1). Taxonomy (NCBI): domain Eukaryota; kingdom Metazoa; phylum Chordata; class Mammalia; order Chiroptera; family Vespertilionidae; genus Eptesicus; species Eptesicus fuscus. The sequence goes on from NC_072488.1 coordinate 51,350,290, forward strand.
CTCATAGATGTGTTACACTAGGCAGCCACTCAAATTTTTTGAGACTGAGTGAAAAATATCTCATAATATACAATCTGTATAACATACCTCTCTCAAACAGAGTGTAGGACACATTATTTTTTAAGATAAATGAACTTTAAATTCAAGAATTGTCCTGAGAATTTTGCAAATATTGGAATAACATTAATCTGCAAGGGTATGTTTATGAACATATTTTCAGACTACTTAAATCAACAAACTATCATTTACAATCTGGGTGAAGTTGAAAAACATACTTAACTTTTCTTTTCTCCATCTGTAATATGGAGCTAATAATAACACTCATTTGATAAATTGTTTTTAAGATTAATGAGAAATTCATTGTAAGCAAGATCTCCACATACATAAAGGAAGGCAATAAAATACATTATCAGATGTTAAGTTTGTTTTTCTTCTTATTATAAAGCATACCATGTTGTTATTTTAAGCTTGATTATACATAGAGTGAGGCTAAGATACTGCTTCTAATAGGATTGTGAAGGTTTGAGGGAAAAATTGCTGCCTCCTATAACTAGTGCTAGTGTAATGTGTTGTTTTATTTAAGTTTTATAGAAGCATTAGGAAGAAAAAATAATCTAGGTAACAGAGCAGATCTGGGTGAGAGTCATACAGAGGAATAATTTATTAAGGAAATATTGTTAAGTCAGTCAGAGAAAGATAAGTATCATATACGCTCACTCATATGTGGAATCTAATGAACAAGATAAACTGATGAACAAAATAGATCCAGAGACATAGAAGCATGGAACAGACTGACCAATTTCAGAGGAAGGCAGGGGTGGGGGTGGGAGGGTGGGGAGTGATTAACCAGGGAACTTATATGCATATATGGACACAGACAATAGAGTGGTGGAGGCCTGAGAGGGGTGGATGTGGGGTGGAGGGGTCAATGGAAAAAAAACAAACATACAAAGGGGGCATCTGTAATACTTTCAACAATAAAGGAAAAAGATAAAATTGCTGTAAAGAATAAGTCAGAAAATACATGTAAATGCTCAGCATAACACCTGGCACAGAGCAAGATCTAATAAATGTGAGGTTATATTACAGACAAAAAAATATTGAGCACTTAAAGTGTGCCATGTTCCATGCAAGATGCTGTGGAATTGTGTATTGACAAGCCATTGCTGTCAGCACACTCAAGAAACATATATTCTCTTCCTAGAGAAAGACAAGAAAACAATCGCAACGCAATAGAGTAAGTGCCCTAACACATGGAAATGCAAGACCTGTAGACTCTGAAGTGCCTACTACTTCCAGGGGAGGGGAGACTGTTCTCTAGGAAAGAGGACGCTGTCTATAGAAACCTGTGCTTGCTAGCAAGTTTGCAGGCAGACAAAATGGATCAGCATGTGCAGAGACAATAGGAAGAAAGGGCAAGGAACTCCTGGAGATTCAACCGGGGTTGGTGGACAGGATTCCAGGGCTTTAGCAGGAGGCTAGCCTGGAAGTACAACCTGAGACTGATTATTAGCGATCTTACATGGGGAACCGTTTGCTCATCATTCTGCCTGAGGATTGCTAGCCAGGGGCAGCCATTTCTAGAAGTCAGAATTTACTTGCTCTAAATTATAAAGAAAAGTCAATTACATTTGAAATTCAGTGTTATATTAGTTTCAGGTATACAGTATAGTGGTTAGACATTTATGAAACTTATGAAGTGATCCCCCCAATAATTGTAGTACCCACCTAACACCATACAATATTCTCTAGACTGTACCTTACAGCCACATGGCTAATTTGTAACTGCCAATGTGCACTTCTTAATCCATTCTCCTCTTTCACCCATTTCCTCAAGTCTCCTTCCATCTGGCCACCATAAATTTATTCTCTGTATCTAATGAGTTTGTTTTGGTTTTGTTTGTTTTGTTTTTTATTTTATTTTTTTAATTCAACATATAAGTGAAATCATATGGCATTTGTCTTTGAATTTCTTCAGATAAATACCCAGCTTCTGACAACAAAGTAGAAGGATGAGAACAGAGCCTGGAGTTCTAGAGCAGCAGTTCTCCAAATGTGGTCTGCAGACCAGAAATCTGGTAGAAATTCAAAATTTTAGTCTCCATACCAGAAATCCTGAATCAGAAACTGTGTGGTGGATCCTGAGTGTTTGGACAAGCATCACAGGTAATTCAGACATTCCCTTGCATTTGAGAACTAGGGATCTAGACAAATCTGTTGCCTTCATTCAGGTAGAGTTATGTGCTGCTTCCTGCCAGCAATGACAGTGAAGACAGAGTCTGGAGTTTAAAAAGGGCCACGATTGAGTGACCAGGTGTAAACAGCTGATTAGAGGGAGATGCTGGGAATGAATTAGGTTGGACAATAAAGTCTATAAAGCCAAGAAAAGGAGATAGGTATCTGTGGATGAATGGATAAAAAAGCCATGGTGCATTTACACCATGGAATACTACACAGCTGTGAAAAAAGAAGGATCTCTTACCCTTTGGGACAACATGGAGGGACCTAGAGAGTATTATGCTAAGCAAAATAAGCCAGACAGAAAAATACAAGTACCACATGGTCTCACATATATGTGGAATTTAATGAACAAAAACTGATGAATAAAATAGAAACAAAGGCATGGAAACATGGAACAGACTGCTGAATCTTAGAGGGAAGGAGGAACAGGAAGCAGGAAGAGATTAATCAAAGAATGTATATGCATATATGCATAACCCGTGGACACAGACAATAGTTTGGTAAAGGCCTGGGTGGGAACTGAGTAAAGGGGGAAAATGTGTAATACTCTCAACAATAAATATTAAAAAATTTAATTAAAAAAAGAAGATAGGATGGGGGCAATCTGGAGTGGGAAAGGAGTTTTAGAGACCTGCAGCAGTAAAATATCACAATCAGAATCTTGAACATCTGGCATGGAAGGAAGAGAGAAAAACAGCTTTATTTACAGCCTGGCTTTGATTTAATTTTACCTGCCTTCCTCGGGAGCTTCAGCAGCTTGTGTCTGTGTCTGCATGAAAATAAGGAGCATGTTTTTGAATAGGGGAGGGTCAGAGCTGGAGAGAAGGTGGTGGAGATACATTATATTCCTTGAAATTTTGGTATATGATACATGTGATTTCCATTCTCTCCCCTGCATCATTGCTAGAAAAAAAAACCTGAATTCCATCCACCAATTTACACAACCGAGATATCTGTGAACTCAGTCTGAAGCGCTTTGTCTTTGCCTCTTAGGCCCTCGCCAATTTTCAGTTTGACAGTGTTCTTTTCCCGAACAATTTGAACCAATTTTATATATGTAACTTCATGAGACCCTTTTTTTTGCTTCAGCTCAAATATATAGCATCCACTGTACGATCTCAGCCACTAACCTTACAATTTTAGCTCCGTGAGTGTGACTGGCATGGTATGCTCTCTCCTCCAGCTCTGCTTCTATTCCCTATGAAATCCTGGGCTCAGAAATAGGGGGGCAGTAAGTTGGGGAGTAGGCAAGAGGAACAGGAACAGTGATCAGGGTGAGCAACTGGGAGAAACAGGTAGCTATGGAGGAAAGTAACCCTAAGGAAGCAGTGTGCAGAGTGGAGAAGGAAGGGAAGGACGCAGCCTCCACTAGGTGGATACCAAAAGTGGGAGCATTTTTATATGGTCAGCCGTAGTCATTACAATAGAGCAGCAGTCTCTTGTTTTCAGTGATCTCTCTTAAGACAAGAACACAAGAGACATGTTTTTTTGTTTGTTTGTTTGTTTTTTTTTAATTTATTTTTATTTATTTATTTTTTAATTTCTTTATTGATTAAGGTGTCACATATACGTTCTCATCCCCCCATTCCCATACCACACCCCTCCCCACGGATGCCCCCACCCCCCGGTTGTCCTTAACCATTGGTTAGGCTCATATGCATGCACACAAGTCCTTTGGTTGATCTCTCCCCCCTATCCCCACCCTCCCCTACCCTCCCTCTGAGGCCCAATAGTCTGATCGATGCCTCCTTATTTCTGGTTCTGTTCTTGTTCATCAGTCTATGTTGTTCATCATTTCCCCTAGATGAGCAAGATCATGTGTCACTAGAAATATACTTATAAGAACTGAATGTGAGACGAGCAATAATAGTTATGCTGACAGGCAAATGAATCAGTCTGTAGTGAGTTTCTTTCTGGACCAACAGTTCTTTAGAGACCCAATTTCAATGTCCACCAGTTCCTTATGTGTACATGTTGGCACTGACTTTTCAGCTCTGGATGGTGGACAAATGGTGGTAATGCAGGTCCAACTCCCTCTGGTTTGGTCTTGCCCGGACTCAGGGTCACGGCTTCACCCAGACTCAGGTGCGCGCGGCCTCACCCGGACCCGGGACCCAGCCTCACCCGGATCCAGGAGCACACGGCCTCACCTGGACCCAGGATCCAGCTTCACCCAGACCCAGGGGTGCGTGGCCTCACCCGGACCCAGGGGCACGTGGCCTCTCCCAGACCCAGGGGTGCGTGGCCTCACCCGGACCCAGGGGTGCGTGGCCTCACCTGGTCCCAGGGGCGCGCAGCCTCACCTGGACCCAGGGGTGTGCAGCCTCACCCAGGCCCTGGACCCAGCCTCATCTGGACCCAGGGGTGCATGGCCTCTCCTGGACCCAGGGGCGCGACCTCACCCGGGCCCGGGACCCAGCCTCACCCAGACCCAGGGGCACTCGGTCTCACCCGGACTTAGGGCCCAGCCTTACCCAGACCCAGGGGTGTGAGGCCTAACCCGGATCCAGGGGTGCGTGGCCTCACCCGGACCCAGGACCCAGCCTCACCCTGACCCAGGTCCCAGCCTCACCCGGACCCAGGGGTGCACAGCCTCACCCGGACCCGGGACCCAGCGGGGCTTCGTCTTCTTGATCCCAATTCCTGTCGGTCAATTTCCTCTCAGCAATTCCTTCAGCCATTTTCTCAGAGCTCCGGGGTGGCTGCCGTGGAACTCGTTGGGTGGCGGGCTCAGCGAAGCTCCGGTGCGCTCGGTGAGCGGCGGCGGGCTGGTCCGAGGTCGTTGCGGCGGCATTCGGGTCTGTAGCGGCAACCAGTTGCCAGGCAAGCGCTCCTGGATCCAGGACCCAGCAGGGCCTCAGCTTCCAGATCCCAACTCTCATTGGTCAATTCCTTCTCAGCAATTCCTCCGGCCATTTTCTCAAAGCTCCGGGGCGGCTGCTGTGGAACTCGCTGGGCAGCGGGCTCGGCGAAGCTCCGGTGTGCCCAGTGCGTGGCGGCGGGCTGGTCCGGTGTCGCTGCATCAGCCCTTGGGTCTGCAGCAGTGGCCAGTCGCCGGGCTTGTGCACCTGGCCGCTTCCAGGGTGCTGAGATTCTCGAAGGACTCGGGGGTCAGCAAGCGCGCGGTCTCCCACCCCATGTCTCCCAGGGGTTTGTCTGTTCATGCTCGGCAGCGAGTGGAGCCGTCCCCTCAGCCAGAGACTGCCGGGGGAACTGCGCTGAGCATGTTCCAGGCCGCCATTGTGTCATCAGAGCCGTAGTTCTTAAAGTGTGTTCTTTGGCTCACCGGCATCAGCATCATCCCACGTACCCCTCTCTTTTATTCTAGTTGTAGAGCATCTGCTTAGCCAGCCCTCCGGTGGTTCTGGATGGTGTCTTCTCTGTTTTCCCGTTGTAGTTTCAAAATTGTTGTGGTAGGCAACAATCAGGCACCCGCCCTATGCCTACATCTTGGTCCTCCTTTGTGTAGTTAAGTCTTGATAGTTGTTGGTGTCACTGGGAGGAATTTTCCTCCAGGCCAATTGGCTGTGAGGAGCCGCTGTGTCTATAAAGGAAGAGTTGCTGTGCAGGAGACACGTTTATGGGCCGGGACTTGTTGCAGCAAGGCTTTGGCGCTCACTGAGTCTGCCTCTTGAATGTATCCCTTATGCGAGTGGTTGAAATCTGGTGTCGTCTCACACCCACCACTAGATGCCCTCGTTTCTGGGTCTCCAATGGGTTGTAGGTCAGCTACTGTCTGAGGCCACTCAGCAGGAGTTACAGCAAAAACTTCAGCTTCCTCCTCCTGCCTGAGCGGCCCTGGAGCAGTCCGACTGGAATCGCAGTCCACCTAGTCAAGCTGCCACAGGGCAGGCCACCCACATGCAAAAGCCGCTGCTTGGAGCCCGGGCGGGCCTGCAAAACGTGTGGGGCGGGTCCCAGGGCGGGGCGGGTCTCAGGGTGTGGCGGGGTCTCAGGGCGCCACCAGGCCATGGTGTGGCATACCACAATGGCTGCAAGTCTGCTTTTTCTGCCTTTCCACGTTTCCAAGTCCCCTCGTCCCATGCTCCAGCGCAGCAAACACTGATTGCTGGGCGCACCTCCGCAAGTAAGTTACTCCCACTCTCCGACACGAAGGCCGAGAGTCCAGCCTCTCCTCGCAGGCGTCTGGGGCCCCCACGCATCCCAGAAACTGGATTTCAGAGTGATGGGGAGCTTATCTCCCTTCAGGTTGGAAAAAAAGCCACGCGTCCCTTCCCCCGCCACCAGCCTGACCCACGCACCTCTGCACCTCAGTCCCTCTGAGTTTGCTCTTTCTTCTTCCCTCTTAGTTGTAAATCCACCATTCAGCCAGCTCTCCTGTGGTTCTGGGTGGCAGATGCTCTGTCCTCCAGTTGTATTTTTGAAATTGCTGTGCGCAGCACAGTTCATTTGTTTAACTTTGCCACCTTCTTGGTTCTTCTCTCTCAAAATGGCTAAAGGACTTGAATGTAAGACAGGAAATGATAAAAATCCTCCAAGTCGGTGTCGGCGGCCTCCGGGGCCCTGAGGATCTCACTGGGCAGCTCAGCCAGGTCAGTGACACGGGTCAGCCTGTCCTGCAGTAAGATGGTCTCTTCCTTCACCGAGAGCCATTGTGCTGAGTCTGTGGCCGCCGCCGCAGCAGCTGCCGTGGCCACCGATGAGCCCATGGCCCCGGCTGAGGTGCTGACTGAGAGGAGCAGCCGCCCGGCCTGGGGAGACGCGAGCAGGAGTCACCGCGCTCACCAGTCCATCTTTTAGTTGTATTTCCGAAACTGCCATGCGAGGCAACAGATCAGCCGTTCAACTCCGCCGCCATCTTCAAGAGACATGTTTTTTAAAAAATTGACTCCAGAGAGAAAAGGAGAGGGAGAGAGAGATAGAAACATCAACGATGAGAGAGAATCATTGATCAGCTGCCTCCTGCAAGCCCCCCATTAGGAATCAAGTCCACAACCTGGGCATTGGGAATTGAACTGTGACCTCCCAGTTCACAGGTTGACACTCAACCACTGAGGCACACCAGCCATGTGAGACTTTTATTTATTTTATTTTCTCCTTCACCACTCTAGCCTAAGTGCCCACAGTGGACCTTGTCACAAATTAAGCACTCCTTAATAAGTTGATGCAATGTATGAACTGAATGCCCCTTCACAGATTCTCAGCTCCATCTCCTTTTAGCATTGGTATCCTACCAAATATCCACACTGATGTGATGTGTGTATTGATGGCTGAGTACGACTCTGATGATGCACTGCCTCACTTGGAGTGGGAAAACTTGACACTACATTTGAAAGCTAGAATGAGACAGCTTGTGAAGTATAGGTGTGTGGCTATTTTCAAGTGATTCAAGAAAGAGCAATAAAGTTTTAGGATACCAGGGGTCATCGCATTCCTCCAAAGGGCCATATAGTAAATATTTTAGTGTTTTCAGTCCATAAATCACTGTTGCAACTACTCCATTCTGCTATTGTAGCACAAAAACAGCCTAGATAATACATAAACAAATGGGCATGGCTGTGTCCTAATAGAACTTTATTTAAAATAACAGATGTTGGGGCAGATTTTGGCCCAAGAGCTATACTTCGCCTGCCTGCGGGGGTAGACAAAGTCTTTTTTGCCTACTTACCTGAGTAGTTATAACATTGTACTGAGATATATGATATATTGTCAAAATATTGATATCCATGATCTAATTGAATGGACACAAACAGAAGTCTTTGACTGTGAAAAGATGAAGTTGAAAGCCAGACTGCCTGCCTTTATACACAGATTTTCTATTTACTATAGGTCCTTGGCCAGTAATTGTTCTTTCTTTAGCCTCATTTCCTGCACACAAAATAATGAAATATCATGTACCTATATTATAAGGTTCTTATGAAAATAATCCATGTGGAACATGATGACTAGAACAGGGGAAGAACTCAGGGGAGGGAGTGCTGGGAAAGGGACTGAAGTTCACAATCGTGTGATTTGCTCAAGTTCCGACAGCTTTTGATGGATGATATTCCATAAAACCATCATCATGCTTTTCCATAATGAAATGGTGCTGCTGATATTAGGTGACTGAGCCCTGCAGTTTCAGAGATCAGAGAAATGTTTTCCCTGCTTACTTTCCATGTACCGATTCAAGAGACTCGGTTCCAGAAGTGCCATATGCTGATCCATGGAGATGCTGATTTAATCACTTAGAACAACGTGCTAGGATATTGTGCTGTCTTTCTAGTAATCAGTGTCAGGCCGCACATTGTCTTAATTTTTTTTAACCATCTGTCTTCACACAGGTTAAGGGCATATTCCTGTGTTTCAATCATCTTCTGAAAAAAAGTTAATGGAACATGAGTGGGTACAGACAGAACTGCTGACTCACCATGCAGCATGCAAACTGCGTGCATTATTCTGCTCCCTGCAGAATTCACTATTTCATTCCTTTCCAACCTGATCTTTCAAAACTTCTCCTGACAGATACCCATTTCATGGTTGATTTTTGGAAACAGAGTGATATGTTTCAGAGGGTGCATGGCCGTGTTATAAAACATAAAGTGCACATAATCAGATGAAGCTGCTGAGTTGTTGCCACATGCAATTAACATGCTACATGCAACATACCTAATGCAAGACTGAAATTAAGGAGGAAAGACTTTTTCATAATGAAAGAAAAGCAGCTTTAGTCATATAAGTTCATATTAACATTTTTATAAAGTATTTTATGGAATCATTGCCTATTAGACTTAGCAGAGATTTGGCTTGAAAATAATTGCAAAGCAGAAACTAATCCAGAAAGCAGGTCACATACCTCCCATTCTGTACTTTTTCCCAATTACACTCTGCTATCATATAAATCACACACATCTAATACATGTATGTTTTTATTTGCTACAAGAATAATTTCAAACATTATTTCTTCTCCATTAAATTATATGCACAAAATCTAAATAAATATGTTGTTCAAGATCATTTTTATATGTCCAAAGTTGTTTAGTATCTTAAAACTAACACGGTGACTCTAAACATTGTTCTCTTTCTTCATTTCACAATTGAATCATGTTCTCTCGGTGCCTTAATGCTCCAAGGATGAGATACTGCCCCAAGAAGGAGATAGAAAGTTCCTTTAGAAGAAAAGAGGTTACTATTCAGTTGAATTATTTGACTGCTTTTAGGGAGATGATTGTTTGTTTAATGCCACCATATCACAGTAAGATAAAGAATACTAAATTTGAAAGCTACTTAACACCACAGAAACTCCATCATATCAGGCCAGAAAAGAAAGAAACCCAGTAGGGAATTTGGAGTGTATGAAAATCCACCCTTTCTAGCTCAGAGATTTGGGGGAAAAGGAATGAGAGAGGCTAACCCATATCAGTGGACATACCCACCTTTCCCCAAAGGTGGTGGAAGAGGGGAGGGGAAGATGCAGATGACTGTGGGAAGTCTGAGACCACTGCAGCCCAAAGCACCCAAGCAATAAGCAAAATCCTGCAAATGATTACTCCTAAGGGGAAAAGGGGCAGGGGCACAATGCCCTAGATGGGACATGTCTCCACAGAGGAGTCTGGGGTCCCGTTCCTGGCTCTTCCTCAGCTGCCTGCAGACTGCTGGGCCCCGTGTTCTGCTTGCTTTGGGGACTTCCCGACGTGAAGCTCAGCTGGGCCCAGAGGCCAGGTGTCTGTGGGGTAGGAGAGTAAAAAATTCTCCTCCGCTCTCTTTGGGTCTCTGGATACTCCTAAGAATTAAACTGCTATAAGATACATTAACAGGAGAAAAGCATACAAATTATATTGAATTTCCACATGTACAGGGGATTCTTCACAAGGAACATAAAGACCTGAGGAAGTGACCAGAGCAGGAAACTTTTATACATTTTAGGCAAAGAAATGATGAATTTGGAAAGAATTGACAAAACAAAGGGGCTTAGGCTAGGGGTAGTAAATGATGAAATGTAAACAGGATGATAAGGGTTAGTTTAACAAGGTTTGTACAGATTGCTTAGCCCCTGATTCCCTGTCTCTGGTGATAGGAATGTGTTAAGCCTTCTGGAATGAGGATGTACCCTTTCACATGGGAGGTTTTCCCCGCTGCTTTCAGAAGACAGAAAGAGTGCCCTTCCTACACCTGCTGTTTCTTAAATGCTTTTGTTTCAAAGCAATCAATCTAACAAAGTGACATATTTTGGGGAGACATATTCTGAAACCCTCTAGTGGCTTAGATAGCATGAGCAACTACTTTGACCAAGAACTCCTGCAGTGACTTCTAGCATGTCACCTTGCAATGTTACCTCAAAATCACCTTGGGAAGAGAATCCTCCATTAGTCAATATGCAACAGAGATCCAGAAAATACAGCGTCCACAGAAGAGTCCCTTATCCCTACAACTATAAATATATTAAGTACCTGTATATGCCCAGATTCCATAAAGGGGATTTAGGGTAAAGGATAGAACTCAAGGATGAATATTTTTTTCCTAAATACACTGAATCTATACATATAAAAGCCTAAGCGACCAGAGGACCAGAGGACTGGACAACTGGCCAGTAGCTATGAAGCGCACTGACCACCAGGGGACAGATACTCAACACAGGAGCTGTCCCCTCGTAGTCAGTGCACTCCCACAGCAGGAGCGCTGCTCAGCTGATAGATGGGTGCCAGACCCTGGGCTCATGGCTGGAGAGCGCAGCTGCAGCAACAAGCCTCTCCCACAGAAACTCACCCTGCACATCCCAGTGGCAGCAGCAGCAGCGAGCGGCAGCAGGTGCAGTGGGCCAGGATGATCCTCCCTGGCCACCTGCCACTTTATACACTACTTCGTGATGTGCGGGATCAATGCAACCAGCAGGCTGGAGCCTAATGAGCTGGCAGGTAATGCCGGGCTGCAGCAGCACAGCGGTCCACTGATCCCCACATACCAGGCCAAGGGATCCCACCAGTGCACAAATCTGTGCACCGGGCCTCTAGTCATATATAAGAGCTTATTTAAACTATCCTATATAATAAAGATGTAATATGCAAATAGTCGTTATGCCATGAAGCGTAATGACTGACCACGTAACGACCAGATCAGCAGGAGGGTGGGACAGCGAGGTACAAGCAGGTGGCAGAGAGCTACTGAATGGGGCAGGGCAGCAAGCTCTAAGGTACAGGAGGGCGGGGCAGTGGGCAAAGAGCTACTGGAGGGCAGCAGCGAGCTACTGGCAAGCTACTGGTGCACAGATTCGTGTGTTGGGCTACTAGTCTATATAGATAAAGAGCCAGGGTTCATAACATCCAAAACAACCAAAGGGACGACCAAATGCCAGGCTGAGTGCTCAGCAGGCTCGGGTAGGCGGGGACTGGCGAGCGGGCTGAACTGCTGACCTCATGGAGAGAGAGAGAGGTAGGGCTGATTAGCAACTGTATCAGGCTGCTGGCAAGGCCCAGAGAGAGAGAGAGGGGCAAGGGCTGATCAGAGGTCCTTGCCTCTCTCTCTCTCTGGGCCTTGCCAGCAGCCGAGCCTCTCTCTCTCTCTCCAAGAAGTCAGCAGTTCAGCCTGATCACCAGTAGCCTGGGGCAGCTGCTAATCAGTCCCACCTCTCTGATCAGGCCTGGACATAGGCCTGGAGATGCTGACTGGCATAGAAACCAACCAATCAGAATCAAATCTGGGTGAGGAGCCAATGGCTGCATAGGAGGTGAAGCTTTTGATGCTGACTGGCATAGAAACCAACCAATCAGAACCTAATCTTGGGTGAACTGCAAAGGTGGAACCTAAGGTGGGCACTGAGAAGGGGTGGTAAGGGCAACAGCTGTTTGGTGTAAGGTGTAAGAAAGCGGTTCAATTTTTAATGACCGGTTTGGCAGTAAAGTGCATATGGCTGGCTATCAGTCCAGATATAGGGATTATGTATTTTTGCCTGCCAAGAGCATCTCCTTCTGCTAAAAAAGGCTCCTCCCCACCCCCTATTTAAGCAATCCTATCCTATATAATCTATCTAATCTAATAATAGACAAATATGCAAATTGACCGCACCTTCGCTACACCTAAGCCACGCCCACCAGCCAAGCCACGCCCACCAACCAATCAGGATGAGTATGCAAATTGCCCCAACAAAGATGGCGGCTAATTTGAATATCAAGACAGCGTCCAAAGAAGCCAACAGCTGCAGAAGGGAGTAAAGCTTCGAAGAAGCAAGCAAGCGGGGGGGGGGGGGGTGGGGGGGGGAGGGGGAGGGCGGGGCGGAGGCGGGGCCGGGGGTGAGGAGAAGGGCGGGGCGGAGGCGGGGCCGGGGGGAGGAGAAGGGCGGGGCGGAGGCGGAGCCGGGGGAAGGAGAAGGGCGGGGCGGAGGCGGGGCCGGGGGTGAAGGGAAACGCGGGCGGGCTGGTGAAGGTGAGGCGGGTGACAAGGGCGGGGCGGAGGCGGGGCCGGGGGCGAAGGGAAACGCGGGCGGGCTGGAGGAGAAGGTGAGGCGGGTGATAAAGGTGGAGCAGAGGCGGGGCCAGGGGTGAAGGGAAACGCGGGCGGGCTGGAGGAGAAGGTGAGGTGGGCGAACAAGGGAGGAACGGAGGCGGGGTAGAGTGCAGCAGGAAATCCTATTGCAGGATTTTTCCTGCAACGGGAAAGCTAGTCTATACTAATATAAGGGTAATATGCTAATTAGACTGGGTAAACAGGCCATCTTCCAGATGTCTGACTTCCTTCCAGACAAAGCCATGTTGATGGGGGCCATGGGAGAGGCAGTTAGGGGTGATCAGGCCAGCAGGGAGAGCAGTTGGGGGCAAGTTCAGGCCAGCAGGGGGGGGGCAGTTAGGGGCAATCAGGCAATCAGGCAGGCAGGCAGAGAGGTTAGGGTTATCAGGCAGGCAGGCAGAGGCAATTAGGAGGAATCAGGGAGGTACACAGTTGAGCGGTTAGGAGCCAGTGGTCCCAGATTTCGAGAGGGATGTCTGATTGGAGAGGGTACAGGCTGGGCTGATGGAACTTCCCCCTTCCCCCTCTTGCACAAATTTCATGCACTGGGCCACTAGTTTATGATAAGAGATAGAAGTTTCAAGAGTTAAAATATTATGAAATGTAATTAAATATTTTGAATATTTAGAAGGATAAATAGTCAAACTGAAAGGATATTTTTTTAAACTATAGGTATTGCATATTTTAAAGTTGCTAAGAGATTAGACCTTAAATATTCTCATCACACACAAAAACCCTATAACTATGTATGGTGATGGATGTTGACTTACTGAGGTGATCACTTTGCAATATGTACAAATCTAGAATCATTATGTTGAACACCTGAAACTGATATAATGTTGTATGCTGATTATACTTCAATAAAATTTTTGTTTATTTATAAAAGTAAGTAAATAAACTAGAAAAAATGAGATATTTTAGATTGAAAAATGTAAGCTTCTTAGCTAGTATATAGGATAATGGTTCACAAGGAAGAAAAGATCAGCTACAGAAAGAAAAGAAAATAATATGGTGGGTTTTAGTGACTCAAAGGAAGCACATGATGAGCTGGACATGTCCATTTCGAAAAACTGGAGATTCTATAAGGCTTAAGTGGTTCCACAATCTAAGGTAGCTAATTTAGGGAAGGATAAACGTATAAAACTTAGGACATTATTCCTATAAAATAGATATGTTACAATGTATTTTAAGGAATAAAATTACATATGAGTAAACTGAGTCTCAAAGAAGTTAAACAATATTATTAGGACCACTTAACAGAGGCCTGACTTATTTGACTTCCTGAGACAGTTGCAGAACATTTGACATTATAAATATCAAGAACCTCTTTGTAGTCTCTGATTTTTGGGGGTGAGTAATGTGTCCACACCAATCAAAATAATTAAATATATGTGTATTAGACCTATATATCAAAATAAATTGGGTTTTGGATGTTGGTTCAATCTATCTGAGTTAATATAAATGATGATATTTATCAAACCATAATACTGTGTCAATTTCTGGAAAGATTTTTCTTGTTAAAAATGTGTGGAGTTTTTTTAATGCTCAAGAGAATGATAGGGAAAAATGATAGAACTCATCAATCAGGCTTCAAATGGAGCTCTACAACCTCTAGGCTAACATGCCTTACACAGATCTCAGAAGTTGGTTGAGAAAGTTTTATCGATACTGGAGAAGGCAACCCAAGGTCAGTAAACTTCTCTGCAAACTTTATGGGAGAAATTGCAAATAGAAAAAAATTGGGGAAGCAAAATAAACCTAATCCAGAAGAGTAAAATGTAATTTATCACATTTAAAAGGAAGCATGATACTTTAATTTATAAATTATTTCAACAACAGAACATTAAGGTCTCTATTAAATTCTTCTACTCTATCTCTTCAAACATAGATTTAATATTCCAATTCCAGCACATACCAATTTGTCTTACTTCAATAATATTTGCTCTTTTTTATTTTAATTTTGGAGGTGTGGGGAGGGTATCTCAAAGCTAGCAATTTGGAATTTCCGTATCAATCTATTTTGATTTTTTGTTTCCTGAACTTTCTAGATAGAATTTCTAATGCAAGGTCAAATATCCAGAAAATTTGCTTTTTCATTTACTTTTTCTCTTTCACAGAAGACTACTGACAATTTACTCTTTGTACTGTACTGATCTTTGAATCAATATTCTACCAGGCATATTGTCCTATCAGCTGGTATTTATCACGTACAAGATATTCACAGATAAGCACAAAATCTTCTTTAGAAAACATGTAATTAAATACTATAGAGAGGGAACCAGCTAATCTCATAAAGAGTATCCACACATAGTAATAGGATTATAGCTAATCCTATAATCATATCTTTTGGTTGAAGCAAGAAAAAACAGTCAATTCCATAGATGCAAACAGAAAAAGGTCACTATTTCCTTTGATTTGCATATTTAAAAAAAACCAAATTCATTATAATTATTAAATGCTGAATTCTATTACTGACTTAACTCTTCAGAATTTAAAAAGTGAATTCCCATCAACTGAGGTCTTTTTGAATAATACTTTTTAAAAAGTTAATATACATCAATTAGATGATGTATATATAGAACAGACACATTAGGCTCTCCAGGTGGTATCAAAAATGAATATTTACGGGGTAAGAAATAAAAGAATCAGTTATATATTTCATCAAGGAGGAATTAGGAAAAGGCTGTTTCCAGGGACAAAATAGTTTACCTACCCTCTAGGATTTTAAGGCATGAATCAAATAAATCCTAATGTTTAAAAATTAAAATTTGAGTCAATCAAGCAAAAATGTAACGGTGAATTAGAAAAAAGTAGGGAAGGTCTGGGGATGTTTTTTTATGGCATAACTCCTTTTCCTAACTAGTTATGTGACCTTACACAATTTAATTAAGTTATCTGCCTCAGCTTCACCATGGATAAAACTCTATATGTATAAAATATATTTTAATATAAAAAAGAAACACTGTAAATACATCTTTAAAATGGTTTTCAGTTAGTTTTTTCCATGACCTTTACATGAGTTATTTTATTACAATTATATAAAATATTAAATTTTGTAGATTGCATGACTTAAATTCCAAAAGAGTTTACATTTGAGATTAGGTCACAAAAACCACTTAACCCATCACCCACTATTCTGAATTCTTTTACTTTTTAGGACTTATTACCCCCACACTCTAAAATTTAAAGTTCATTAGATCAGAGACATTGTTTTTGGCCTCACTGTTTTTTCTTTTGCACAGACTAATGTATAAAAATATTGTTATTGAGTGAAATGGCATTCAGAATTCCTTAAAAACCTTTCATTTTAGTCACTCAACATATACAACAATGTATTTAAGTTTTGTTTACAATACATTCCTTTGGTGAATCAGCAAATGGTATTGTTATGGCTGTGTTGTTTCCCCTCAAAATTCATATATTGAAGTACTAACCCTTATTCAGTACTTTATATTGTAATTATGTTTGGAGACAAGGCCTTTAAAGAGGTAATATTCCACCTTAAGATTTTTTTCTAGCAATGACTAATCCCAAAGTAAAATTAAGAAAATAATTCCACTATCAAAAAATAAAATATTATGTATGACTTCAACAGTAAAAGTACACACTGAAGCCCTAGCGGGTTTTGCTCAGTGGACAAAGCATCGGACTGGGGATTGAAGGGTCCCAGGTTCGATTATGGTCTAGGGCACATGCCTGGGTTATGGGCTTGATCCCCAATGGGGGGCATGCAGGAAGCAGCCGATCAATGATTCTCTCTTATCATTGATGTTTCTATCTCTGTCCCCCTCTCCCTTCCTCCATGAAATCAATTTTTAAGGAATTCTGAATGCCATTTCACTCAATAACAATATTTTTATACATTAGTCTGTGCAAAAGAAAAAACAGTGAGCCCACAATGAAAAATACCAAACACATTGAAAGAAATTGAATAAATGAAAAAACCTAAATAAATGGAAAAACATCCTGCTTTCATAGATTGAAGTCCTTAATTTCTAGGATGATCCAAATCCTATCACAATCCCTGCTGCCTTTTGCAGAAATTTATAAACTGATCATAAAATTCATATGAATATACTAGTGGACCGGTGCACAAATTTGGGCACATTGAAAGGAAATTAATTAGAAGAAATATTTTAATATCGCTACTGAGAGAAGGACACTTAGCATATCAACCCTTTATATGTATAGATAAAGGACCTAGAAGAGCCAAACCAATCTCAAAAGAACAAAGTTGGAATATAGATTTCAATAACTTCCCAATTTCAAATATAGATTTCAATAACTTCCCAATTTCAAAACTTAACAAAAAAAGCTACAGTAAACAAAACAGTGTGGTACTGGCATAGGAACAGCCATAAAGACCAATGGAATAGAACTAAAGGTTCAAAAATAAACCCATAAGTTTTGTTCAATTTATTTATGACAAAGTTGTCCAGACAATTTACCATTTATTGAATATTTGTGTCTCCCAAAAATGTATATGTTGAAATCTAATCCCCAGTGTGATGGCATTTGGAGGTGTGGCCTTTGGGAGGTGATTAGCTCATGAAGGCAAAGACCTCATGAATGGAATTAGTGGCCTTAAAAAGAGTTTCCAGAGAGTTCCTTTCCTCTTCTACTATATAAGTTTATAGGAAGCTGGCTATGCCTAGACACTGAATCTGCTGGCACCTTGATCTTGAATGTCTGAGCCTCCAGCAGTGTGAGTAATAAATTTCTGATGTCTATAAGCCACTCAGTCTATGGTTAATTAAAATACACACTCTTTGAATATTTTTTGGACAGTTCTCCAAGGATGAAATCTCATATACAACCTGACTCCAATAAAGGGGCTTCCTGAACATAGCTGCAATTGAAAAGGTAGAGAAGTATCCAAATGTAGTTTTCATAAGATGCAATATGTCTTTTTCATGGACAAAATATAGATTTCAATAACTTCCATTTTACTCATCATTATTGATGTATGCTTACTTTTGCATTATGTACAAATATTATGGTTTCTTTAAGCAGTCCATCATAAACACAAATTGTGCTTATTTCCAACCATTTGTCACCCATGACAAATGTTAAAATCCAATGGACATACTTATGAATAAATATTTTTACATGCATATTATGTTTCCTAGGGTAGATTACAGGGGATCCCTGAAAATTACTATGCCAATCTCAAAGATAGGACTGAGGCCCATTTCTTGACCATTTCTTCAAATAATGAATAATGTATTTATTCCTCACATTTTGCCTGTATTACGGGTCCTTTTATATTACCTATTCTTGAAGTCATACAGTTCTTGGGTTCTGCATACATATGATATCTAGTGGTCAGCAATTACTTTAATTTACTTTTTTTTTTTTAATATTGGGAACAAGCCAGGGACAAACCCAATGGGCCAGCAAGGCCTACAGAACCATTCTCTCACATGGTTATAAGCATATGAATTAGAGTGGCCATTTTGTTATCTCTCCCTTGGCCAGCAGGTGTAATGGGATGAGACTAAATGTTCCTGGATGAACCCATATTTTTATGATCCATCTGTTCAAGTAGGAAAGAATGAGGCAGGTGGGATTCTTCCTGCTATCGTAGGACCTAGATAGAAGCTAATGGAAACGTTTTGAATAATACTTTGTAATTCACATTAACATTATATTCACACTGTCCTGAAAGCTATAACTTACAAAGGGTGAGTTTCAAAACAATCATCTTTTATCATAAATTTAACATATTGATAGTTTTTCTTGAAACTTTACTGACAGTGGTGTGAGGCCAAAGGACAGAAGCCTAGGTGATGCAGCAGCGGGTCGCACTGCGGTGTGCCAGCCTGATGGCATCGAGTCGACCCAGAAGCTGTAGGGAAGGATTGGAAGGATTGCGTGGATTACATGGCAGTGGCTGATGCTGCGGGTCCTGGGTTGGTCAGGAAGATATGCTGGATGCCCTGAGAACATACAACTTTGCTGGCGGGATTCCAGGCCCTGGCCAGCCTCAGGTGGTGCCACCAGAACATCGTGCCCTTGGAGGAGGGTGTCCTGCAGCATGGTGTGCTAGCCCAGCGCATGAACCCCGGCCACAAAAGCTCGCAGCTCTACCTGGTGGAGACTTCTCTCAAAGGAGAAAGGACCCTGGGTTGTGCGGAGCAGCCCTGCTATCTCTGATTGGCCACAGTCCTGTGCAGGTGGTGGCCTCAATCAGCATGTTCTGTTCCAGAATCCAGACCCAGCCACCAACAAAGACCTCATGCTACAGCTCAGGAGCACCTGCCTTCCTGCACAAAACCACACTGTGCACAGGGACCTAAAGCCAGAGAGCAGCCTCACGTGATCAGGGACAGCCATCTTTAAGGAGGCAGACTTTGGACTAAGCAAGGACCCTGGTCTGTGCTCTGGTGACACCTCCCTTTCTAGCCTCCAGGCAAAAAGGACAATGGAGACAATAAAAAATGTGACTGTGAATAAACAGTGGCTGTCCTCAGCCTGTGGCTCAGACTTCTACATGGCCCTGAAGTGTGGAAGGGACACTGCACAGAGGACATTTTTGCCCTGAGCATTTCCATCCGGGCAATGATAGAAAGAATCGTTAACTGAGACCAAAGAGGATTGTCCCTATTGGAAAGACACAGTTAGAAAACCCACAGATGGACTTGCATATCCCCCAGAAATGCAGAACTCCCCATGTCTGAAGGGACCAAGCAGCTCTTCAAGGATATGTGAGGTGCTAAGCCACAGAACTGGCCTGATGTCTTTGAACCTGAATCTAGAATGGGCCCAGTCACATGTGTAGCTTCAAATTCAGGACAAAGCATCTTAGTTGTATTTAAAGTAGGTGAGTGTACTTTTTGTTCTTCATGTACTTTCACTGTATTGGATTCTTCATCCTGGGCCCAGGAGATGGTCCTGTGGAACTGGGGGAAATGTGGGGTTGAAGAGAATTGGGTGCTTGCTATCATCCCTCACCTAAATCTCAATGAGGAAATACAATTGGACTATTTTAGTATGAGTTGGAATGTCTAGAGAAGGCTTCTGAAGGGGAGGGAGGGTTGGCATTTGAGCCAAGTGTCTAAGTTTTTTTTACACTTTATTTCATCATCAGTTAATAAATGCTTACTGTAGAAAATGCAACACAGGGGAGGATTGATGGTTAGTTCATTTGACTTGAAGAAAAATTATGTTATTATAATTACATTATATTATTATTATCCTCTTTAAATTAAAGAAGACATTAAGAGTTTTCCTTAGGTTGCATAGCATGTGATGGGTACCCCAGGTTTGTTCCTTCAAATTTCAGGGAGCTCTCTGTTACCACTTTTTATTATATACACACAAACATTCTATCAATCCCATTATTTTGGTGATTGCTGAAAAAAATAAAAGAAAGGAAAAAGCCAGATTTGGTAGGAAATACCAGGAACAGAGAGTTCATTCCATAGTTTATTGGTGACACTCGTGCAAGCCTGGTGCTGGGGTTCTTGGTGCAGTTGAATGGAAGGTGTCTCACTCCATACAGGGCTGACTGGCTTTGTAGTAGAGGTCACAGGAGTAACATGAAAGTGTCTTTCCAGCCATCTTCAGTGCATCTCTTCTCATTTCTGTGCTGCACCCAAGTGTTGTACCCCTGACTACTGGAATCCTTTGCACCTGTGAAGGCATATTAAGGAGTAGAAATTTGTTCAAATTGATGTTTCTTGGAGGGGGCAAGTAGCACTAGAAATCCCTTTACTGCCTGCCATCTTGCTGGTCTCAGAAACTTTTTTCTTCCAACCAAGTCATGAACTCATTCACATTGTCCTTCCACTTGTTTCGTTGTTTGTTTTTTGCTTGGAGCATCTTAGATACTTAGATATACATTTTAACATTTATGGCTCTCCGTCAGGTACAGTATCTATAGAGCAGAAAACACTCTTTTAAATTGATTATAATATCAGTTAAGAAAATATTAAGGTATAATATTCAACCACAATAGGGATTTCAGATTATTACTACCTAACCTATTTAATAAATATGAGTGTAGTGCTGTGGCAGTAGAGAAGGGCCAATGGGAAATAAATACTAAAGCATCTAGCTTTGACTTGAGGGAAACAAATGCCCAGTAGAAATTCTACAGCAGCTATAAACCAATGAAAGCTATTCTGAATAATTTACAATGCCAGCCTAAACTGCCTTTAAGATAAATTTTAAGTATGTAACTGCTGTTTGTAAGAGCATGTACTTTAAAGTAAAACCTTTAACCATTAAAAACCACACATCCCATTCTCTGACTCCCTAACACATTTTTCAGACTCGGGTGATACTACATTCGTACTCATCTGTTTCATTATTGTATGAACTTTGATATTTTCCCTTCTCAAAATGGGTAGTAACAAGTTTTCAGTCTGTTCTAAGCAAAAATAATTCCAGTCTTTATCATAATAACCTCATTCTAGCATTCTCCATTTTTAGTCTGAGAATAGCAGATCCAGTGACAAGTGTCCTTAGTAAATTTGTCTTAAAAAAAAAAGTATACATTAAATCTATACCATATCATGTGATAAAATAAATGACTAAGCTTGGACTGAATTCTGAGGTTCTGGAATGGATTCCTTTCTCCCCTGCCTGAAATTGGTTAGAATTCTGATGAAGCCAGACTAAGCTTTAAATCAAAGCATTCCTCAATTCAGCCATAGCTCTCTGTCTTCCAGGAATAGCTTTGGTGAAGAAATGGTGCTATTTTGGATTTTGCACCCAGATGGCAATGCAAAATGAGGCGAACTTGTCTCATAATCTCAGAATCTTCCGAAATGTTTGCTTTGAGTACTAAGGGAATAGTTTGTAAGGCTGAACACGTGGTGGAGGAGAAGGCACAGGCATCTTTTCCAAATTGATTTTCATGCGCATAAGACAAATGCGTTTGCCACATGACTTTTAATACCATTCGATGACTTTATGAAGCAAATGTTTTTATTACTGAAAAAGGATTGTTCATCATGCTGTGACTCTAAGTACATAATCTCCTCAAATTCCTCTTCCCTTCTTGGTTTTGGGTGTTAAGAATACATACAGGCATGATATATTAATTTAATATATTTAATATATTAATTTAATATATTCAAAAATCAATTTTGAAAGGCCATAAGTGGATAAAGCTCTATCTGGCCTCTTGGTTTGAATAACTCCGTACCTATAGCTCTCTTAGTATGGCACCAAAAAGCCAATATCCTTCAAGAGAAACACTCAAATTGTCAAATTTCATAGACTCTATTTGATTAGAATATATGGCAATTCTTATTTGTGAAATGTGTTTATGAGCAAACAGGTTTGATATCTATATGGCCAAAAATATTACAACCTATATCTCTGACTTTAAATAATTACTTCAACTGTGCAGCAGATCTAGCTTTTCTCTTCTTTTCTTTTTTTTAAATTTTCTTTCAAGTTATAAGACTGAGTCATTAGTTTATTAATATTTTCCCAGTATTATTGAATTGTTTTTTCTTTAAATATGTAGGTGGGTACTTTAGGCCAGCAGGAGGCATTAACTCATTCTTTGAAAAGTAATTATAAATATGATGATTTGGGAACTGGACTAATGAACTCAAAGAACCCAACTAAATGCTATAGAGACAGTAGAAAATTAAGCAATTTGAGTTGAGCAATGACAGAAACCGTTGCTTAGAAAGGAATTGGAACCCATATGCACTATGTATTTTGGAATTAAGTGGTGGTAATGGTGTCTTTGAGATTAGATTATTATATAGCAAACATTCACTGCCTCCCAGTTGACTCCAATGTAAGATGTTTTATGTTTTGCTTTTGATGTTGGGTTTTAGATAATGGAATATTGAACAAACAAAAGTTGAAAATGTATGGCTGTGCTTGCTTTTCAGGCTTCTGCATTGAGAAGAGAGAGAGAGAGAGAGAGAGAGAGAGAGAGAGAGAGAGAGAGAGAGAGAGAGAGAGGAAAGGAGTGAGAAATATATATATATTTTAAAGAGAGAGAGAGAAAGGGAGTGAGAAATATCTATTTGTTGTTTCACTTATTTATGCATTAATTAGTTGATTCTTATATATGTCTTGACTGAGGATCGAATCCACAACCTGGGTGTTTCAGGATGATGCTCTAACCAGCTGAGCTACCAGGGCCACAGTAAATTTATTGTAATACAGTGCTACACTGGAGGCCAAATTTTCTGAACTCTGTGGTACATATCCTGAGTAAGCTATTTGTGTGTACATGTACAGTGAAACAAGTATCTACTTCAACTGTAAAGATAAGTCCCAGAAGTGATTAATACAAGTTACAGGACCACTTCTAGCAAGTTCAGTTTATTCACATAGCAGCAAACATGCCAGACTCGGTCAGTTTTACTATCATGAACTTTAGACTCCAAGTCCATTCATGAGTGTAATAAATGACATCACCATATCACAAGCCTAAATGATGAGCTGAAAAAATTTTCAAAATATGTGTTTTCTTACTGGAAGAGGCAGATAAATATTTAAATATTATTATTATTTTTAAAATGTATCTTTTTAAAACTTAACTTTATTATTGAAAGTATTACAGATGTCCCCCCCTTTCTTCCCATTGACCCCCTCCACCTTGCACCCACCCCTCCCAGGCCTTCACCACACTATTGTTAAGAGTATGACAGATGTCCCCTCTATTTTTTCCCTATTGCCCCCCTCAATCTGGTTACTGCCCAGCCCCAGGCCTTCACTACCTTATAGTCTGTGTCTATGGGCAATGCATATGTGCATATAAATTTTTGGTTAATATTTAAATATACATCATTTGGTATCTTTTAAAACCATTGATTGGATAATTCATAATATTTTGTTCAGTTTTATGGGGTTCTAATGTTAAATTATCAAGGAGTTTAAAGAGAATGCAAACATAATTTCACATTAAGAAGTTGAAAATTAATTGAATCCTAGTTCCAAGTACCATTTGACCCTCTAATTGCTAAAAGTTTTTCTAATATTTTATTAACTCACTAGAGGCCTGGTGCACAAAATTTGTGCATGAAGGAAGAGGTGTCCCTCAGTCTAACTTGCACCCTCTCCAATCTGGGATGGCTCTCACAATCCGGGACCCCGGCTCCTAACTGCTCACCTGCCTTCCTGCTGATTGCCCCTAACCACTTCTGCCTGCCAGCCTGATCACCCCCTAACCATTCTCCTGTTGGCCTGATTGTCACCTAACTGCTTCCCTGCTGACCTGATTGCCCACAACTGCCCTCCCCTGCTGAAATCCACCTCCTCCTCCGGGCCCTGCATCTGCTGTGTGCATGGCCATCTTGTGACGGCCATCTTGTGATGGCCATCTTGTGATGACATTAGGCATGATGCATGAGGGTGAGACGACCACCTAGGCTATTATTAGTGTAGATTATTGTAATAGAACTCACAGTGGAAAAGGGGAAGGGTGATGGCTAGGCAATTATCAGGTATTAGGTATATAAAACATAGTAAATAAAACTATGAGTATATGGAGGTTAAAGGGGGTAAGGGTAGTGTGATGATAACATGTCTAAGTAACAGGAATTTTTATTCTTCTTTTGTACACTTTATCCTTCAGGCTACACAAACAAGTTGTACATAAATTAATTCTGAAATAATCAATTTACTCATGAAATTATATAGCAGCTTTTAAAAAACATAGTTAATAAAGAAAGTTTATTTTTGCAACATAAAGTAATAAAAATCCCATCTGTTTGTAATCAATAATTTCATTTATTCTAAAAACATTTTATAGCTTTTTTTTTTAAGAACAGTTTTAGGTTTACAAAATCATGTGCAGAAAAAACAAAATTGCTTAGACTGTGTCTCTTTTCCTCCTCCCAACAGAGTTCCTCCATTGTTATTAATGTATTATGATAGGGAGGGTAACTATAATAAGCTAACTGTTTGTGTGGGAGGAATAACACTCAATTTGTTTGGGTCAGATTAGAACATATGGACTGATGTAAATCTTTGCCAGCTCTATCACTCACTTGGGGCATCTGCCACTGACCATTGATGGACACTAATTCAGATCATATGGCTCATGTGTCATTTTAAAATGACAGTCCAAATTTGTCACTTATGAAGGCTTCTGGTCTGGCAGGCTCACATGGAAGTCTTATTTGGAGTATGTTGGTGGCCAAGGGATTAAATAATGAATGGAAACATGTATATACAGAGAAAAGTTTAATACCAAGTTATTTTTGCATAAAATGAAAATGATTTCTCTACCCAACTTAGGTCCATAGGGGCTCTGACTCCAAATCCTGAAATAATTTGGTAATCTAAGCTGGTAGCAATTGAATAGGGATAGAAAGAAAGAATGATTGAAATTTGGCACAACTTCTAATCAAATAAACCTCACTTGAATTTCTTTTCTACCTCAGTAATTTAGCTTTTTAAATGCTTTTTAAATTTTTATTAAAATTTAGATTTTTAATAGATTTTTACTTGGAGTTGGAATAGATTACCGAGGAGTCTCAGAGCAGGGAAATAAAAAGGGTGAGGATGCTGACCAAGTTGAGCTTCAATTAGAAATCTGTTCCGAACACACACACACACACACACACACACACACACACACACACACACACAGCTCAGTCCTAGTTGATGGAATGATATTGGAAAGCCAGGTTAGTATTAGACGACCCTACTCTCTAACCACCAATAGTCTCGCAGTAGTGGATACATGACCCAAACTGAGGAAGGGAAGCATATCTTTCCCTAACTCCATGTGACTGCATTGTCCTGGCCTCTGAGCTGCTGTGTCAGCAACACAAAGCTAGCTGTAGGTTTATATTTTAGGAGTTGAGAATAAGACCCTTTCAGGTACCCATTTGGCTGTCTGAGACCAACAAATGTAGCATGTGTGCTTTTGCTCTTCCACCAGTTCTCTCTCTCTCTCTCTCTCTCTCTCTCTCTCTCTCTCTCTCTCTCATAGAGCTAGAGAAATAATTTTTATTACTATGTGTGTTTTTTTTCAGAATAGAAGAGATTCACCTTTTATTACCACAACTCTCTAACCAACTAAGCTGACTAGCCAAGTTTGAGATTCACCTTTTAAACATTTATTCAGGTGAAATTGACATAAAATATGCTACATACCCCGACCTGCTTGGCTCAGTAGTTGAGCTTATAACAATGAACCAGGAGGTCATGGTTCGATTTTCAGTCAGGGCACATGCCTAGGTTGCAGGCTCGATCCCCAGTGTGGGGCCTGCAGGAGGTAGCCGATCAATGATTCTCTATCATCATTGATGTTTCTCTCTCTCTCTCTCTTTCTCTCTCTCTCTCTCTCTCTCTCACTTCCTTTCTGAAATCAATAGAAATATATTTTTTAATATGCTAAATATATTTGAACTGCATATCAATTTTACTATAATGTATATATTTGCAACTATTTTTCTTTCTATTTATCAGAGAGACTGGATTTCATCCTACTTAACCTTGGGACCCTTCTCTATTTCTACCCATTGGCTTCCATTAGATTTTCTTCATATTCTTCTATTTATTTATAATAAATTAATCTATATGTAAACTACCTGGACTGATTTTTTTGTTGTTTTTTTTTGTGGGTTGGTTTGTTTGTGGGTTTTTTGTGTTTTTTTTTTTCAGCTAAGACTGTACACTAAGACAAGACAGTTTTAACATTTAAATGCTATAATAATTTATAGTGAGTAGAAACTTAGTTCAGATGCACATAAACTATTTGTGAAAGATGATGGGTTGAATTCTCCTTCAATAGTCCTAGGACATAAGACCTGAACATATGTAGTCATTATGTCAAGAATCAGTTTGTATAATTAACGCAGCACAATAATGACTGGAAATGCTTTTTATTTTGAATTGAAATGTATCTCTGCATAAGTCTTACCAGTCTAACTCATATTCTCTTGAAATATCACAAGATATAGTAGGGGTTAAAGAATATAGACACTGGCTTCAGACATCAGGCCAACTGTTTTCTGGTATTATGACCTTGAACAAGGTATTGAACTTTGTTCTACTTGATTTCCAAGTTGTTGTGATGATAAAAAAAAACATAATGTAGATATTTTATTTGGATCAGTCTGTTTACTAAGCACTACTTTCTGCTTCAGATTGATAATCAACAGTGATTTTTGGTAAAGGTTTTTATTTTAATAATTATCATTTGATAGCTAGTTAGAAAAAAAATCCTGTTTTTTTAATTAAATTTATTGGGGATAATATTTGGTTAATAGCATTATATAAATTTAAGGTATACAACGTCATAACATGACATTTGTATACCCTACTCACCATCAGATGCTTAGTCTTGTTCCATCACCATGTATTTGATCCCCTTGACCCTCTTCATCTTTCCTATATCCCCCTCCTCCTCTGGCAACCATCATTCTGTTGTCTGCATTGATGAATTTGTTTTGTTTGCTCACTTTGTTCCTTTTTGGTTATACCACATATAAGTGAAATCAAAAGTGCTTGGTCCTTTTCCATCTAACTTATTTCACTTAGCAAAATGCTCTCAAGATCCATTCATGTTGTTGTAAACTGCAATATTTCTAAGTGTTTTGTTCCACAGCAGAAGATGAGAATCTTCAAGTTTCCTGTAGATCTCTTGACTAGTACCCCATAAACAAATGCACTGGAAATTGTTTGTCTAACGTGTGGGTGGGAACTTAAGGACAGAAGGTGCACCTCTAATTTGAAAAGGTTGGTCCTTTTCCTCATTGTGCAATCTCTCCTATTCACTTTGGTCCTGCACTGAGACTTGAGTGGGCTCTTGTTTATGAGGGCCCTGAGGCAGTCTGTGTAAGCTAAGCAGCATGCTCACAATTGGAGGAGGCTTACCTAACTGCCCTTCCAGAGGGGAATTCTGTAGTCCCAAGAAGGATTTGACAAACACATGATTGAATAATTAACTAAATATAAGTCAGAAATGGGGGGGCAATACAAAGATCATTTGTAATAAAGAAATAGATAGGTCTGTGCCAAGAACTGATTATGAATTTTATTAAATGTTGTATAATCTATTCAGGTCAATATGAGATAGCAAAGTCGTAACTGAAATATTGTTGAGTTTTCCTGTTAAGTCAGGCCACCAGTAGTCAGCACGATTTATCATCAGGACCGTCAGAAATAACTACGGCCATCTGTATGTCTACCTAACCTTCACAAATAAATCCCATCATTACCAAGTGGAAATGTTATTAAGGATTTTATTGAAAATCTGACTCATCAGCTTTCTCCTGCAATAAAGAAGTCTGTACTATTGTTCAGCAACATGATTTCACAATATTTTTTGCTTTATCTTATGCAAATAAATATCCACATGATCGTTTCAACCATTCTCCATTCCAATTCAGATATTCTGGTGGGAACTTTATAGACTCATTACTATCACAGGAAATGCTACCACCTGGAAGAGAGTCTCCCAGCTTTAAGTACAGCATCACAGTGAAGATTTGTTGTCCTATAAATAAGTGGTTAATTCTCTGCAAAGAAACCCCTTGACATTGAAGAGGTTGTTATTTATATTTAAAGTGATAGACCATATCTACTTCATTCTTTACCAAATATAAAAACCCATTTGTTCCATTTACCAGACCTAGATAGTCTTCTTATATTTTCTGTGTGGATCGTAACGTGGGTAATCTGGAGTGAAATAGTGCTTACCAGAACTTCAGCCACATATCATACCAGAGGTACAGAACAATTTCAAATTGTATTTGCTTTACTG